>NC_080085.1:56193676-56493676 GCF_949987535.1 Balaenoptera acutorostrata | reverse complement strand
CAGAACTGTCTGTAAATGACAAAAGACTTAAAAATGACCACGGTTAAAGATTTGATGAAAGTTCATAATAATGCAGTTGACAAGAAAATTAGTTATTTCTGAGATATACATTTTAAAGTAATAACTAGGATTATGACTTATAACATTATACCAGAACATATAAGATTTTTAGAAATTTCATGTAATGTCTGAAACATTTATATTAACATATTTCCATACAAATAACCCAATGAAAGTTTAGTATTAGTTGTTTTGTTTGTTTGTTTTTTTTTATACTGCATGTTCTTATTAGTCGTCAATTTTATACACATCAGTGTATACATGTCAATCCCAATCGCCCAATTCAGCACACCACCATCCCCACCCCACCACAGTTTTCCCCCCTTGGTGTCTATATGTCTGTTCTCTACATCTGTGTCTCAACTTCTGCCCTGCAAACCAGCTCATCTGTACCATTTTTCTAGGTTCCACATACATGCGTTAATATACGATATTTGTTTTTCTCTTTCTGACTTACTTCACTCTGTATGACAGTCTCTAGATCCATCCATGTCTCAACAAATGACTCAAAGGGCTACTACTTTTAAACTATTCCCAAATCTATTCATCCAAAGGATCCATATGAGTAATCAGTTGGACTTTGCAGAAGTACCTACAAAACCTGGCTCAAAATAACATGACTCATCTCAAGACATAGCTAAAGGATTAATGGTCCTGATGTCAGTGACACCACCCCTCCTCAACCAAGTCTTTCCTCCATATTCAATGGCCTTAGTTCATGCTTTTATCTTTTGTGGAAAAGTGGAAAGGGCAGAGAGAAAAGTCAGTGGCCTGCCTGGCTGTTACTATTGAATCTCTTCATTCTTCCACTTAAAATCCATTGTCAATACCCAAGTAATCCAGGAAGAAGTATGTGAAAGGTGGGGTAAGGTAGGGGCTGGTGGCTGGCCATGCCTTTCCTAGGCTTCTTTCCTCTACTTGGAGAGTAGACCTATAGTTTTGAACCATTGGTAGGTTACTAAATCAATTTACTGGATGGAAACCTGTACTGAAACCATGAAACACTTATGTGGTGATCATTTCATAATGTATGCAAATGTCAAATCATTATGTGGTACACCTGAAACAAACATAATATTGTACATCAACTGTAGAAAAGGAATGTTGCCTGCTATTCCAGTAAACAACGAATGTTGCCCACCATCAAGCCATCAGCCACTGCAGCCATCCCCTTGATGGTGCACTCTGAGAGGGATTCGGGATGGAGCAAAACAGGAAAGATTTTGTGCTCTAGATATTGGCCCTAGATAGTTAAGATGCACGTCTAAGGAATAATTTCAATGAGCTCAGACTCTTGCATCTTCCCATACATAGAAAAACATTAAAATAATTAATTTGAGATATCTGGTTATTGTGATTAGCAAGAATCTTTTGATGTTCCATTACATTTTTTTTCAGCAAAAATTCCTATATACCCTGGCTCCTCCTTTACCTCTTTGGAGCAGTTCCTCAGAGCTATCTGAGAGGCTGTCTCTCAGGCTATAGTCCTCAATACGTTCCCAAAATAAAACTTAACTTGCAACTTTTAGGTTGTGCATTTTTCTTCAGTTGACAAACTGTATTTCAATTAAATAAATAAATGAAAATCAATTTAGCTAATAAATGTAAAGACAAAAAAAACACAAAACAGAATAAAATATCAGAATGCTTCATTTCTAATGAAGCTAAATAAGGAAAGGTAGTAAAATATAGTAGCACAGCCTCTGAAGATGCACTAATTGGTAGTCAATCCCAGTTCTGGCAATTACTTATTACTTGACTTGACTTGTCTGTGATTCAATTTCTCCTGATGCAAAAGGGAATAGTTATTGCCATTACATCATATTTGTAATTACTAATTATTTTTACATAGTTAGATATATAATTTAAATTATATATATATATATACATATATATAATTTCATAGTTTCAACTGCATAGTGGTCATTGTGTGAATTGTGGAATTGAGTGAGTTACCATATTTAAGGTACTCAGAATAGTACTGAGCACAAGATAAACAGAGATAATAGATGTTTCTCATGAAACTTTGGCTTCAGACATGTTTTTAAGTGTGAATACTGGTCTAAATAATCTAAAATGTACTACATACTGTGGCTAGAGATTGAGAAACTCAGTTCCTTTTTCAGGAGCTGTGACATTGCCATACAGATATTACCTGCTACTTTTCTGATCCTCTAGCTACAGTGTTAGCATAAACTTGTTAACGAGTTAATGAAATTTAATTAAAATGGCATCACCACTCAATCATAGCTTGAGTGCAATGAAAGTTGCCTGGACATCAGGGATGGGGGTGCAGTCCCAGGCCATGAATAAAAAGCTATAGTCAGAATTAATATTCCTCTCCTGGCCCCATGGACTCTCCTTCCCATCCCCCATCTGCATCCCCCTGCTTTCCAATTGACAAAAGAATAGGACTAAATGATTCTGGGCCGATAACTTCCCTCTTCATTTCAGTTTCCACATCTTTATGTTTATGGTTGGTTGAGGATGTCAAAGAAAAACACACAATGTGAAAGTTGTGAGTTGAGTTTTATTCAGAGATCTTACTGAGGACTATAGCCTGGGAAACTATAGTCCTCAGTAACTCTGAGGGGACTGCTCTGAGTGGTAGGGGAGGAGCCAGTGTATATTATGAATTTTTTGGCTGGGAAGTACATGTAGTCAAGCATATATCTTGGTACAAGATTACTGCTAATCACAAAGAACTGATCTCTCAGATTAATAATTTTAGTGCTTTTCTATGTATGGGAGTATTCAAGAATCTTGGGTCATTGAAATTCTTCCTTAAATATGAACCTTAACTATCTAGGGACCCATACATCCAAAGCACAGAATGCTTCATCCTGTTTTTCCCATCCTGAATTCCCCTAAGGGTGCACTGTCAGTGGATGACTGCAGTGGGATGAGACTTAACCCTTTGTATAATGGGATGATGATTGACACTTTTTGTTCTTTTTGTTTACAGGGGACAGGACTGTATGATTTTGAGGGGCCCTTGCACCTCCAGATCTACATTTTAACACTAAGCACATTCAGAATGAGCTCAGGGTAAGGACAAAAGTTGCCCTTAAGCATTTGGGTAGACATTAAAGTGGAGGTACATAGGGAGGGATATTTTTATAATAAAGTATATTGGGGTGACTTTTTGCCCAATCTGAGCCCTAGCAGCCCCTTGCAGACCAGAGACAGTTCTGGAACAAATCACTGGTCACTGGCCTTCTAGACCTGAAATCAGATATGGGTATTAGTGAATCCAAAGACTGGATCTCATCTTCCCCGTTGCTTTGAGCTCTCCAAACAAAACATCATACACATGGAACAAGCAGATAAGATTCTACCTTGTGCCCAACTTCATGCAAGGCCTAGCTCAAGGAAGGAGACAGGCAAGGCATGAGCACCAGTGTGACTCTGCAAGCTCAACTTCCCTCAGTGCAGTGAGCCTTTTTTAAACTGGAACATGTCCTAATCCCTAGGTTCAATTTGGATTCACCAAAGACACAACGTATCCCACCACACAAACCCAATGGCTCACCATAACTGTCTTAGAGCAAATATGGCCCATCTGTTGTGCAAAAGTAGTCACCAAGAGAGCAGGGCTCTAGAGTGCTGATGTGTGGGTGACAGGTATTCTGTGGCTTCACACTACCCTGAATTAGTAAAAAGAAAACTATTTCCAGGAGTGTTCCACTGAATTTATCACTGTCCTCATTGGCTGGGTGTCCCAGCTGGAAAGAATCTGTAACACTGGTTATGTTTAGTCTCAGCCTCTTTGATTTTGGGAAGAGAAAACTGAAGCCCCAGAGAGGATGAACAAGGATTTTCCCAAGGTCACATAGCAAGTCAATGGCAGAGCCTAAAATAAGACCTTGGTTTCCTTCCTTCCAGGCTTATATTCTTGGCATGAATCTCTGGTTTGGAGTTAGAAGTTGTATTAGCTTCCCTATGGCTGTTGCAACAAATTGCCACAAGCTTAGAGATCTAAACAACACAAACTTATTATCTTAAAGTTCTAGAGATTAGAAGTCCAAAATGAGTCTTATGGGGTTAAAATTAACGTGTTGGCAGCAGGGTCGGTTCCCTCTGGAGGCTCCAGTGGAAAATTTGCTCCTTACCTTTTCCAGTTTCTAGAAGCTGCCTGTATTATTTGGCTTATGGCTGCATAATTCCAACCTCTCCTTCTGCTGTCACATCTCTCCTCTCTGATATTCCTATTTCTCTTTTTCTCTTACAAGGACCCTTGTGATTACATTGGACCCACTTAAAATAGTCTAGGATAATCTCCCTATCTCAAGATCCTTAATTTACTCACATCTGCAAAACCCTTTTTGCCATGTAAGGTAACATATTCACAGGTTCTAGGAATTAGGACATGGACATCTTTCAGAGAGTTTATTCTTACCGCCACAGGAATTTTCTCCTCAGGCAAATGAAAGGAATGAATGAGCTATCTTTTTAGTTCTTGCTAGTAGTATGATAGGAGGCAAAATATAACTCAAACAAAGTATAAGTCCCATTATAAAATGCCTGACTATCTCATAGATTAGTTGTCTTATGAGTCAGCCTATGTCCTGTGCAGAAAGTGAGGAGCAATGCATTCACTCACTGTATTTTGGAAAATATTTTCCTTGGGGGAAATCTGGAGATCTCAAGATTGCATTATTCTTTCACAGAAATAAAAATTTAAAAATGAAATAAAACTGTCTCAGCAAGTTATTTATTTGCTCAATCCACAAATTTTCAAAAGTTCTCACCAAGAGCTATTTCTCTTCTCTGTCACCTCTCTCCTAAGTCTTCTATATTCAAATCTCTCATCTATCTTCCCCCACAGGCTGCTGTCTTCTCCCTATTTTCCTTTCCTTGCTATCTCTACCACCTACTTTTTAATATACTATATACTGAGCTAGGCTATTTCAGCTTGGGGAATAAGAAAAAAAAGTTCTTGGCCTAAGAGCAGCCTTTACCTGTAGTCAGAGAGGCATGTGGCTCACGGAAGCAAGCTTTTCCTACTCCCAGTTTCTTTCCCTCTTCAGGAGAGTATCTACCCATTTCTTCTGGTCTTTCTCTTTCAAGCTCCTCTTCAGGAAAGCTAGGCTATCAGTCATTTAATCCTCAGTCTAAATGAGTTTCCCTGACTTGGTTCTCTAATTAAAACATATTTTAAAGTCTTTGTGTTAATTCTGTGGTCCTCAGCTAACATTTATCTCTAACTAGGGAATGCAAATTATTGTCCCTTCCCTCCCCATGCTCTTTCTTGTAGTAAATTATCTCTCTCTGCTTGCCAGATATTAACATATGCTAGGGGTGGTATGAAGAAAATTTTCACCCAGCCCCTTAAATATTATGGGAAGCTGAAAATAAATAATTTTGTTTCAGCTTATCATGCATTAGCTTGCCAGTGAGCTGCCACCAGCTGAGAGAAGTTTATGGATGAGATTTTCTCTCCACTACTACGTATACTCCATGGCATACAGATCAAGTTTCCTCAACCTCTCCTATCTTGGGAGTGGGGAGCAGGACTGTGGGATATAGGTTGGGGTGGGAGAGAGAAGCTGTTCTTATCTCTGACTTCTCCAGTGCTGCTATTAATCAGATCCATTTCTATTTAGAACCCCTTTTCCCCCACCCATTCCTATACCCAGGGGAGAAAACTTTGTTACTCTCATTTTCTCCAGTATCTGGATGAGCTAATAGAGGAGGCAGGATACAGGAAGGGATTTGGGTGTAATGTATGAGAAAGCTATCCACAGTAAACCACTAACACAATTATTAAAAGGTCACTTCTCCCTACCTAGGACTTCTTGATAAATATACATTCATCTACCAGGGATTAGGACCCTTGAAATATCTGATATTTATAGAGTAAATTAGTTTCTCTGACTCTTCCCTCTTTTCCTTGAGGGCTCTAATGTTTGGCATTTGGACAGCACACAAAGTAGATGTGGTAATCAGGGGCTATATTCAAAGTATTTAACTACAGGGTCCAGCACAAACTGACCTATCACAATAGATACAAACACTCTTTCTTCTATTGAATTACATTGGCACATTGTCAAAAATCAATTGACAGATTTCCTTTTCCCTTTTCCAAGCTGCCCCAGCATGCTGCCAACCCTACGTCCTTTAGTAGTGCTTCTGAACACTTCAGAGAGGAAGACTCCAGGAATCTGTCCAGAGGAGAACACCCGGCATGCCTCAAGCTGTTGCAATGTCACACCGGTGTCTGCCACCGCAGGCTCACACCGCATTCCGAACCCCTCCCTTGCCCTGGTCTGAGTGAGCCAGAGCCCTCTAGTCAGCCACTCCTTTAACCCCCTCCTGGCTGGGAGAAAAACAGACGCCAGAGAGCAACCTACATGCAGAGGCAGGGCCAAATTCAAAGTTGAACACCAGGAACTTTATGAACAAAGAAGAGAAAGGGAAATTCTCCATGTAGCCTCAGGAGCAGCAGATTAAATCTCCACAAACAACTTGACATACACTGCATCTATGGAATACCTGAAGAGACAACAAATCATCACAAAATTGAGGCGGTGGACATGGGAGCAAAGGTAGACTTGGGGTTTGCTGTATGCAACTGACTACTTTCTGATTTATATGTATATCTTAGTTTAATTTTTAGTGCTTCTTATCATTGGTCAATGTGTTAATTGGTTTGGCTGCTCTCTTCATTTTTTTATATTTTTACTACCTTTTTAATTTTTATTTTAATTATATTTTTAATTTTTTTATTTTAATAACTTTCTTTTTTATTTTATTTTCTTTTTTTCTTTTCTTTCTTTCTTTTTTTTTTCCATTTCTACTGACTCTTGTGGCTGACCGGGTTTTCGTGCTCCAGCCGGGTGCCAGGCTTGAGCCTCTGAGGTGGGAGAGCTGATTTCAGGATATTAGACCACCAGAGATTTCCCAGCCCCATGTAATATCAATCAGCAAGAGCTCTCCCAGAGATCTCTGTCTCAACACTAAGACTGAGGTCCACTCAACGACCAGCAACCTCCAGTGCTGGACACCCCATGCCAAACAACTAACAAGAGAGGAACACAACCCCACCCATTAGCAGAGAGGCTGCCTAAAGGCATAAAAACTTCACAGACACCCCAAAACACACCACTGGACTTGGTCCTACCCAAAAGAAACACAGGGTCCAGCCTCATGCAACAGAACACAGGCACCAGTCTCCTCCACCAGGAAGCCTATACAACCCACTGAACCAACATTACCCACTGGAGGCAGACAAAAACAAAACAAAACAAAACAGGAGCTACAAACCTGCAGCCTGTGAAAAGGAGACCCCAAACACAGTAAGTTAAGCAATACAAGAATACAGAGAAATATGCAGCAGATGACAGAGCAAGGTAAAAACCCACCAGACCAAACAAATGAAGATGAAATAGTCAGTCTACCTGAAAGAGAATTCAGAGTAATAAGAGTAAAGATGATCCAAAATCTTGGAAATAGAATGGAGAAAATAAAAGAAATGTTTAACAAGGACCTAGAAGAACTAAGGAGCAAATAAACAATGATGAACAACACAATAAATGAAATTTAAAATTCTCTAGAAGGAATCAATAGCAGAAAAACTGAGACAGAAGAACAGATAAGTGACCTGGAAGATAAAATATTGGAAATAACTACCACAGAGCAGAATAAAGAAAAAAGAACGATAATAATTGAGGACAGTCTCAGAGACTTCTGGGACAACATTGAATGCACCAACATTCGAATTATAGAGGTCCCAGAAGAAGAAGAGAAAAGGAAAGGGACTGAGAAAATATTTGAAGAGATTATAGATGAAAACTTCCCTAATGGGAAAGGAAATAATAAGTCCAGGAAGCACAGAGAGTCACATACAGGATAAATTCAAGGAGAAACACGCCAAGACACATATTAATCAAACTATCAAAAATTAAATACAAACAAAAAATATTAAAAGCAGCAAGGGAAAGGCAACACATAACATACAAGGGTATCCCCATAAGATTAGCAGCTGACCTTTCAGCAGAAACTCTGCAAGCTGGAAGGAAGTGGCAGGACATATTTAAAGCAATGAAAGGGAAAAACGTACAACAAAGATTAGGCTACCCAGCAAGGATCTCATTCAGATTCGACAGAGAATGTAAAACTTTTACAGACAAGCAGAAGCTAAGAGAATTCAGCACCACCAAACCACCTTCACAACAAATGCTGAAAGAACTATTCTAGGCAGGAAACATAAGAAAAGGAAAAAACCTACAATAACAAACCCAAAACAATAAAGAAAATGAAAGTAGGAACTTACATATCAATAATTACCTTAAATGTAAATAGAGTAAATACTCCAACAAAAAGACATAGACTGGCCGAGTGGATACAAAAACAAGACCTGTATATATGCTTTCTACAAGAGACCCACTTCAGACCTATGGACACATAGAGACTGAAATGGAGGGGATGGAAAAAGATGTTCTATGCAAATGGATATCAAAAGAAAGCTGGAGTAGCAATTCTCATATCAGACAAAGCAGACTTTAAAATAAAGACTATTACAAGAGACAAAGAAGGAAAATACATAATGATCAAGGGATAAACCCAAGAAAAAGATATAACAATTGTAAATATTTATGCACTCAACATAGGAGCACCTCAATACATAGCGCAAATGCTAACAGCCATAAAAGGGGAAATCAACAGTAACATGATCAGGGTAGGGGACTTAAGCACCCCACTTTCACTAAAGGACAGATCATCCAAAATAAAAGTAAAAAAAGAAACACAAGCTTTAAATGACACATTAAACAAGATGGACTTAATTGATATTTACAGGACCTTGCATCCAAAAATATCAGAATACACTTTCTTCTCAAGTGCTCATGGAACATTCTCCAGGATAGATCACATCTTGGGTAACAAATCAAGCCTTGGTTAATTTAAGAAAGTTGAAATTGTATCAGGTATCTTTTCCAACAACAATGCTGTGAGACTAGATATCAATTACAGGAAAAAAATGTAAAAAATACAAACACATGGAGGTTAAACAATACACTACATAATAACCAAGAGATCACTGAAGAAATCAAAGAGGAAGTCAAAAAATGCCTAGAAACAAATGACAATGAAAACTTGATGACCCAAAACCATTGGGATGCAGCCAAAGCAGTTCTAAGAGGGAAGCATACAGCAATACAATCCTACTTCAAGAAACAAGAAACATCTCAAATAACAACCTAACCTTACACCTAAAGCAATTAGAGAAAGAAGAACAAAAAATCCCAAAGTTAGCTGAAGGAAAGAAATCATAAAGATCAGATCAGAAATAAATGAAAAAGGAATGAAGGAAACGATAGCAAAGATCAATAAAACGAAAAGATGGTTCTCTGAGAAGATAAACAAAACTGATAAGTCAGACTCATCAAGAAAAAAAGGGAGAAGACTCAAATCAATAGAATTAGAAATGAAAAAGGAGAAGTAACAACTGGCACTGCAGAAATACAAAGGATCATGACAGATTACTACAAGCAACTATATGCCCATAAAATGGGCAACCTGGAAGAAATGGACAAATTCTTAGAAATGCATAACCTTCTGAGACTGAACCAGGAAGAAATAGAAAATATAAACAGACCAATCACAAGCAGTGAAATTGAAACTGAGATTAAAAATCTTCCAACAAACAAAAGCCAGGGACAGGATGAATTCACAGGCAATTCTATCAAACATTTAGAGAAGAGTTAACACCTATCCTTCTCAAACTCTTCCAAAATATAGCAGAGGGAGGAACGCTCCCAAACTCATTCTACGAGGCCGCCATCACCCTGATACCAAAACTAGAAAAAGATGTCACAAACAAAGAAAACTACAGGCCAATATCACTGATGAACATAGATGAAAATATCCTCACCTAAATACTAGCAAACAGAATCCAACAGCACACTGAATGGATCATACACCATGATCAAGTGGGGTTATATGAGGAATGCAAGGATTCTTCAATAAACGCAAATCAATCAAAGTGATTCCCCATATTAGCAAATTGAAGGATAAAAAATAAATGAAAATCTCAGATTCAGAAAAAGCTTTCAACAAAGTTGAAGACCCATTTATGATAGAAACTCTCCAGAAAGTAGACATAGAGGGAACTTATCTCAACATAATAAAGGCCATATATGACAAACCCACAGCCAACATCATTCTCAATGGTGACAACATGAAACCATTTCCACTAATTTCAGGAACAAGACAAGGTTGCCCACTTTAACCACTATTATTCAACATAGTTTTGGAAGTTTTAGCCACAGCAATCAGAGATGAAAAAGAAATAAAAGCAATCCAAATTGGGAGAGAAGTAAAGCTGTCACTCTTTGCAGATGACATGATACTCTACATAGAGAATCCTAAAGATGCTACTAGAAAACTACTAGAGCTAGTCAATGAATTTGGTAAAATAGCAGGATACAAAATTAATGCACAGAAATCTCTTGCATTCCTATACACTAGTGATGAAAAATCTGAAAGTGAAATTAAGAAAACACTTGCATTTACCACTGCCACAAAATGAATAAAATACCTAGGAATAAACCTATCTAAGGAGACAGAAGACCTGTATGCAGAAAACTATAAGACACTGATGAAAGAAATTAAAGATGATACAAACAAATGGAGAAATATACCATGTTCTTGAATGGGAAGAATGAACATTGTGAAAATGACTACACTACCCAAAGCAATCTACAGATTCAATGAAATCCCTATCAAACTACCAATGGCATTTTTCACAGAAGTAGAAGAAAAAATTTCACAATTTGTATGGAAAAGCAAAAGACCCCGAAGAGCGAAAGCAATCTTGAGACAGTAAAACAGAGCTGGATGAATCAGGCTCCCTGACTTCAGACTATACTACAAAGCTACAGTAATCAAGACAGTATGGTACTGACACAAAAACAGAAATATAGATCAATGGAACAGGATAGAAAGCCCAGAGATAGACCCACATACATATGGTCACCTTATCTTTGATAAAAAAGGCAAGAATTTACAATAGATAAAAGACATCCTCTTCAATAAGTGATGCTGAGAAAACTGGACAGGTACATGTAAAAGAATGAAATTAGAACACTCCCTAACACCATACACAAAAACAAACTCAAAATAGATTAAAGACCTAAATGTAAGGCCAGACATTATAAAACTCTTAGAGGAAAACATTGGCAGAACACTCTATGACATAAATCACAGCAAGATCCTTTTTGACCCAGCTCCTAGAGAAATGGAAATAAAAACAAAAATAAACAAATGGGACCTAATGAAACTTAAAAGCTTTTGTGCAGCAAAGGAAACCAAAAATTAGACAAAAAGACAAACCTCAGAATGAGAGAAAATATTTGCAAATGAAGCAACTGAAAAAGGATTAATCTCCAAAATATAAAAGCAGCTCATGCAGCTCAATAACAAAAAACAGACAACCCAATCCAAAACTGGGCAGAAGACCTAAATAGACATTTCTCCAAAGAATATATACAGATTACCAACAAACATATGAAAGGATGCTCAACATCGCTAATCATTAGAGAAATGCAAATCATAACTACAACGAGGTATCACCTCACTCTGGTCAGAATGGCCATCCTCCAAAAACCTACAAACTATAAATGCTGGAGAGGGTGTGGAGAAAAGGGAATCCTCTTGCACTGTTGGTGGGAATGTAAATTGATACAGCAACTATGGAGAACAGTATGGAGGTTCCTTAAAAAACTAAAAATAGAACTACCATATGACCCAGCAATCCAACTACTGGGCAAATACCCTGAGAAAACCATAATTCAAAAAGAGTCATGTACCATAATGTTCATTGCAGAACTATTTACAATAGCCAGGACATGGAAGCAACCTAAGTGTCTATTGAGAGATGAATGGATAAAGAAGATGTGGCACATATATACAATGGAGTATTACTCAGCCATAAAAAGAATCGAAATTGAGTTATTTGTAGTGAGGTGGATGGAACAAAGTCTTTCATACTGTGTGAGGTAAGTCAGAAAGGGAAAAACAAATACCATATGCTAACACATATATATAGAATCTAAAAAAAAAAAGGTTCTGTAGAACATAATGGCAGGACAGGAATAAAGATGCAGACATTGAGGATGGACTTGAGGACACAGATAGAGAAAAGGATAAGCTGGGGAGAAGTGAGAGAGCGGCATTGAGATGTATACACTACCAAATGTAAACTCGATAGCTAGTGAGAATCAGCTGCCTAGCACAGGGAGATCAGCTCCGTGCTTTGTGACCACCTAGAGGGGTGGGATAGGGAGGGTGGGAAGAAGTTGCAAGAGGGAGGTGATATGGGGATATATGTATACCTATAACTGATTCACTTTATTATATAGCAGAAACTAACACAGCAATGTAAAACAAATACTCCACTAAAGATGTTTAAAAAAAATTCAGTTGACCGTGTTTGTGTGGATCTATTTCTGGAAAAATATGGTAACTGGAAGACAGAGACCAGCTTTGTGTTTGAAGCAATTTCTCTTCTACTAGTACAACTAGATTCCACACTTACTTTAGAAGTCCTCCGCCCTAGCTCCCTCACTTCCCACGTGCACCGCCTAGTTTCAGCAAATATCTGTTGGCGAAAATTGTCTTTGCCCTTGGGGCACTACAAGTTTCTACTCTTCCAAGCTACTCCCATATGACCACCAAATGTTTCACTTGTTTCTCCTTCCCCCAGGAGAGTCCCTCTGTGTGAGCCAAGACTAACACTTATTTTATATCCATAATCCGTAAATAACCCCAGGGGAAGTGGCTCACAATTAATGTCTTACCTGTGAAATACTTTCCTCTCTCTTGAAATCCAATTTCTCCAGTTTTTTTTTTGTTTCCATACCTTCCACACCTCTATCATATCTTTATAGTAGAATGTTTGCAATGCATCCAGATTTTTCTAGTCTTTGCACCAGGAACATTGGGCTATTCAGATTTACTGCATCCTACCAAGAAAGAGGAGTTTCCCACCCACTCTGCTGCTTTACTGATAATATAGAAAAAGGAAGGGGCAAGAATAGAAGCATGGAGATTAGTTAGGAGGTGATTGAAATGACATATGATGGAGGCTTGACTTGTCAAAAGAGCCTGGATTTAAGATAAAAATCATCTAAAGCAGGGATTGGAAAACATTTTTTAGTAAATGTCCAAATAGTAAATATGTTAGGCTTTGTGTGCCATATGGTTTCTCTCAAAACTATTCAACTTTGTTATTGTAGTGCAAAAGCAGCCATAGACGATATGCAAATGAACAAGCATGGCTGTCTTTTAGTAAAACTTTATTTACAAAAATAGACTTGATTTGGCCTGTGAACCATAGTTTGCTGTCCCTTATCTAGAACTTTTACCTTTCCTCCTGCTTTCCAGTTGGAAGTTCTACTGAGTGTCTTTCTTTTATAGTAAACTCTTCATTGAGGTATAGTGTATATAGAAGTTCACAAATGATAAATATATAGTTCAATAAATTGTCATGAACTGAAATACCTTGTAATCATGACCCCAATCAAGAAAGTGAACATTAGCAGCAACCCAGAAATCCCCTCATGTATCCTCCCAGTCAGTACCAGAAACAACTCTCCTAATTTCTAACATCATAGGACGGTTTTTCCTATTTTTGAACTTTATATAAATAGAATCTTATAATCTGTACTCTTTGTCTGGCTTCTGTTACTTAACATTATGTTTGTGAGATTGATTCACCCATGTTGTGGTATGTAGCAATAATTCATTAATTCTCATTGCTGTATGGTATTCCATAGTGTGAATATACCACAATTTATTTATCCATTCTACTATTGATTGACATTTGGATACTTTCTAGTTTGGGGCTATTACAAATGCTATTTCTATGAATATTCTTTTACATATCTTTTGGTGAATATAAAAAAACATTTCTGTTGTGTATATATGTAAGAATGTAATTTCTTAGTCATAGGATATGCATGTGTTCAGATTAAATAGGTATTGAAATCTTTTACCTAAGTGTCTGTACCGTTTTTACAGAGGGTGTTGACAACACCTGTGCCAACAGACAGAGAGTGCTGGAGAGAAGCAGAGGGGAGAGGTGGTCATTGGTTAGTTTCATCCTGAGTGGAAGGAAGTTCTAGCTGTCTGGGTCAGGGGTCTTTCCTCACAAGCCATACCCTTCAAACACTTTATAGGGTTAGACTATTTGCAAAATTGGCTTCTAGAGAGAGCTTTCAAGGATTAGATGTCTCCTAAGACCCTTTCTCACCTTTGGCATTGTCCTAGAGATCCCTTCCACTGTTAACCAAAAAAATTAAGTCATGACTGGTGCTGTTTATCTTAACTCATATGCAATCTAGATGCATTAAAGACCAGCATAAGAATGAATATCTAGGTGAGAGGCAGAGCGCTGACTATGCTGGACAAGCTATAGTATATGTGATAGCAAACTGGTCTGAGTGGGGCTGTTTTTGTATGTGTTGCTATATGTTCATAGCTCAATTTGACTGGTGGTGAGGGAGAGAAAAGAAAAGAAACACATAGTAAGAAATCTGGAATGAAAGCCCTTTTGCAAAACCCTAAACACAGAGGTTTATTTGTCTCTCAGAGGAGATATAGAGGTGGAGAGCCTAAAAAGAGTTGTGGGAAAAGGGAGGGAGACGAGAAGGAAAGAAAGGTAGGGGAAAGTCAAGGAGAGAGTATGTGAGAAAGAAAGAGAAAATATGCTAACACATACATATGGAATCTAAAAAAAAAAAAATGGTCATGAAGAACCTAGGGACAAGATGGGAATAAAGATGCAGACCTACTAGAGAATGGACTTGAGGACACGGGGAGGGGGAAGGGTAAGCTGGGACAAAGTAAGAGAGTGACATGGGCATATATACACTACCAAATATAAAACAGATAGCTAGTGGGAAGCAGCCGCATAGCACAGGGAGATCAGCTCACTGGTTTGTGACCACCTAGAGGAGTGGGATAGAGAGGGTGGGAGGGAGGGAGACGCAAGTGGGAAGAGATATGGGGATATATGTATATGTATAACTGATTCACTTAGTTATGAAGCAGAAACGGACACACCATTGTAAAGCAATTTTACTCCAATAAAGATGTGAAAAAAAAAGAAAACTAGTGAGATTGGTAAATGGAGTGAAAGGAAAGAATTGAAATAAGGTACATAAATAAGGAAGTGGAGGGGAAGGTCATAATAGTGTATTGAAAGTACACTATATAAAGAGCATGGTATAGGATTGCTACTCATGGCTAATAACAGTCCTCATCAGAATTATAATGGAAGACAGATTCTGTACTAAATGTATTTCTATATGCTATCTCACCTAATGATCATAATAGCTCTGTGAGGAAGATGATATTCCTATTTGCAGACGTGGAAACAGGTTTTGCCTCTGAATCAGGAGTTCTTAATCTGCTGTCCACAGGGTTTGTAGAAGTCAGAGGGTTTATGAACGTGGACGGGAAAAATTAAATCTTAATTTTTACTAACCTCTAACTAAAATTTAGCATTTTATCCAATGATGACAATAGGCAACAAACCATAGTAGTACTTACATTACCTGAGACTTTGTCACCAATAGAAATCACATATAGTTTCATATATTATTTATTCCAGATATCTCTAAATAACATTTAAGTTCATCATTATGCCAAAATGAAGGTAGTTACAGGACTTGATGCTAAATCTTGTTATGTATGCATTAAAGAAGAAATACATATATCACATATTTGGTTTAAAAATATTTTGATAACTGTTTCAATATGCAATCATATTTTTTTTTCATTTTATGCATTTAAAAACATTATTTATCGAAGGGGTTCATAGGTTTCATCACACTGCCAAAGGGGTTCATAGAGAAAAGAATGTTAAGTCTCTATTTTACCTCACGTGTGACCTTGAACAAGTCTTTTTCCTTCTTCTATTTCAATTCCTCTGTTTGAACTTAAATCATCTCCAAGGCCTTGGCCAGGCTTGAAATTTTAAATTTTAGATGAGAAAAGTAGGAAACACAAGAATGAAGACCATCCCAGGGCCAGAGATTGTCTAGCCAGAGCCTTCCTAGCCCACAGGACACACTCAGAGTAAGGATGTATTGCAGGATATCTAACCAGAAATCCTGCACTTGAATATTTTTGAGGTAACATTGGTTTATAATATTATATAAGATTTATGTGTATGACATTATATTTGAACTTCTGTATACACTACAGAGTGCTCACCACCAAAAGTTAGTTTCCATCTGTCACTATGCAGTTGACCCCCTTTACCCATTTCACCCTTCCCCCACTTCCCCTCTGGTAATTACTACTCTGTTCTCTGTATATACATGTTTGCTTTTGTTTAGTTTGGTTTGTTTATTTATATTCTTTTTGTTTGTTTCATTTTTAATATTCCACATATGAGTGAAATCATATGGTATTTGTCTTTCACCGTCTAATTTTGACTAAGCTGAAAAAATATCACTCCAGCCTAGAAGGCCTATCTGACCAAAAGTGATGGTGTTCCATGGGCCCATAAACTGCAGATATTTGAAAGGAATTTTAAAGAATCAGTTATAACTATCAGCTGAGGAAAATTCTAAACCTGGAAAAAATGATTAACTGCAAAGCATCTTTTTTTTTTTCCCCTCCTGGAACAAATTGTAGGGGCATTGAATCATAGGGGCATTGACTGATTGAGTCAAACTGACAGGCTGACTGTCCATTAGAAAACCACACAAAGGAAGGCTTTGGCTAGATAAAAAGTGGTCTTTCAGTCTTAGAAGACATTCTCAAGACGTACATTAAGATGTGCCAAAATATTTCTAAAATCAACAGAGAAATGTATCAAAGTATTTTTGCATAAAACGTTTTCAAAAGTACACTATTAGCTCATAGTCCTGTTTACTGAACTAGCCAATTACTGGGCTACTATAAGGTAATGCTAGATCTTTAGTTTTGTTTACTTGTTTTTTTTCTAAATATTTTAATTGTATTAATATAAAATAGTATTGTATTTTTAAAATTTTTATTGGAGTATAGTTGTTTTACAATATTGTGTTAGTTTCTGCTGAACGGAAAAGTGAATCAGCAATATGTATACATATATCCCCTTTTTTCCATTTCCTTCCCATTTAGGTCACCTCAGAGCATTGAGTAGAGTTCTCTGTGCTATACAGTAGGTTCTCATTACTTATCTATTTTATACATAGTATCAATAGTGTATATATGTCAATCCCAAACACCCAATTCAGCCCACCCTCCCTTTCCCCCTTGGTATCCATACGTTTATTCTCTATGTCTATGTCTCTATTTCTGCTTTGTAAATAAGATCTATACCAATTTTTTTCAGATTCCACATATCTGTGTTAATATACTGTATTTGTTTTTCTGACTTACTTCACTCTGTATGACAGTCTATAGGTCCATCCACGTCCCTACAAATGACCTTATTTGTTCCTTTTAATGGCTGAGTAATATTCCATTAGATATATGTACATCTTCTTTATCCACTCCTCTGTTGATGGACATTTAGTTTGCTTCCATGTCCTGCCTATTGTAAATAGTGTTGCTATGAACACTGGGGTGCATGTGTCTTTTTGAATTATGGTTTTCTCTGGTTATGTGCTCAGTAGTGGGATTGCTGGGTCATATGGTAGTTCTATTTTTATATTTTTAAGGAACCTCCATACTGTTCTCCATAGTGGTTGAATCAATTTACATTCCCACAAAAAGTGCAAGAGGGTTTCCTTTTCACCACATGCATTCCAGTATTTATTGTTTGTAGATTTTTTTGATGAAGGCCGTTCTGACTGGTGTTAGGTAATCCCTCACTGAAGATTTCATTTGAATTTCTCTAATGATTAGAGATGTTGAGCATCTTGTCATGTGTTTGTTGGCCATCTGTATGCCTTCTTTGGAGAAATGTCTATTTAGGTCTTCCACCTATTTTTTGATTTCTTTTTTGTTTTTTTGATATTGAGCTGCATGAGCTGCTTGTATATATTGGAGATTAAAATTTTGTCAGTTGCTTCATTTGCAAATATTTTCTGCCATTCTGAGGGTTGTCTTTTTGTCTTGTTTATGGTTTCCTTTGCTGTGCAAAAGCTTTTAAGTTTAAATAGGGTCCATTTGCTTCTTTTTGTTTTTATTCTCATTACTATAGGAGGTGGATCAAAAAAGATCTTGCTGTGATTTGTGTCAAAGAGTGTTCTGCCTATGTTTTCCTGTAAGAGTTCAATAGTGTCTGGCCTTACATTAAGGTCTTTAATCCATTTTCAGTTTATTTTTGTGTATGGTGTTAGGAAGTGTTCTAATTTCATTTATGCGTGTAGCTGTCCAGTTTTCCCAGCACCACTTATTGAAGAGACTATCTTTTCTCCATTGTATATTCTTGCCTCCTTTATCAAAAATAAGGTGATCATATGTACGTGGGCTTATCTCTGGGCTTTCTAACCTGTTCCATTGATCTATATTTCTGTTTTTGTGCCAGTACCATACTGTCTAGATTACGGTAGCTTTGTAGTATAATCTGCAGTCAGGGAGTCTGATTCCTCCAGCTCCACATTTTTTTCTGAAGATTGCTTTTGCTATTCGAGGTCTTTTTTGTTTCCATACAAATTGTAAATTTATTCCTTCTAGTTCTGTGAAAAAATGCCATTGTTAATTTGATAGGGAATGCATTGAATCTGTAGATTACTTTGGGAAGTAAAGACATTTTCACAATATTGTTTCTTCCAATCCAAGAACATTATATAACTCTCCATCTATTTGTGTCACCTTTGATATCTTTCATCATTATCTTATAGTTTTCTGCTTACAGGTCTTTTGCCTCCTTAGGTAGGTTTATTCTTAGGTATTTTATTCTTTTTGTTGCCATGGTAAATGGGAGTGTTTCCTTAACTTCTCTTTCAGATTTTTCATCATTAGTGTATAGGAATGCAAGAGATTTCTGTGGATTAATTTTGTATCATGCAACTTTGCCGAATTCTTTGATTAGCTCTAGTAGTTTCCTGGTATCATCTTTAGGATTCTCTATGTATAGTATCATGTCATCTGCAAACAGTGACAGCTTTACTTCTTCTTTTCCAATTTGGATTCCTTTTATTTCTTTTTCTTCTCTGATTGCCATGGCTAGGACTCCTAATACTATGTTGAATAATAGTAGTGAGAGTGGGCATCCTTGTCTTGTTTCTGATTTTAGAGGAAATGCTTTCAGCTTTTAACCATTGAGAATAAGGTTTCCAGTGGGCTTGTCTTATATGGCCTTTATTATGTTGAGGTAGGTTCCCTCACTGCTCACTTTCTGGAGACTTTTTATCATAAGTAGGTGTTAAATTTTGTCAACAGCTTTTTTGCATCTATTGAGAAAATCATATGATTTTTATTCTTCAATTTGTTAATATAGTGTGCTACATTGATTGATTTGCATATATTGAAGAATCCTTGCATCCCTGGGATAAATCACACTTGATCATAGAGTATGATGCTTTTAATGTGTTGTTGGATTCGGTTTGCTATTATTTTGTTGAGTATTTTTGCGTCTATGTTCATCAGTGATGTTGGCCTGTTATTTCCTTTTTTGTGATACCTATGTCTGGTTTTGGTATCAGGGTAATTGTGGCCTCATAGATTGACTTTCGGAGTATTCCTCCCTCTGTAATATTTTGAAAGAGTTTGAGAAGGATAGGTGATTGCTCTTCTCTAAATGTTTGATAGAATTCACCTGGTCCTAGACTTTTGCTGGTTGGAAGATTTTTTATCACAGTTTCAATTTCATTACTTGTTCTTTTTTTTTTAACATCTTTATTGGAGTATAATTGCTTTACAATGGTGTGTTAGTTTCTGCTTTATAACAAAGTGAATCAGTTATACATATACATATGTTCCCATATCTCTTCCCTCTTGCATCTCCGTCCCTCCCACCCTCCCTACCCCACCACTTTAGGTGGTCACAATGCACCGAGCTGATCTCCCTGTGCTATGCGGTTGCTTCCCACTAGCTATCTATTTTACGTTTGGTAGTGTATATATGTCCATGCCACTCTCTCATTTTGCCATAGCTTACCCTTGCCCCTCCCCATGTCCTCAACTCCGTTCTCTAGTAGGTCTGTGTCTTTATCCCCGTCTTACCACTAGGTTCTTCATGACCTTTTTTTTTTCTTAGATTCCATTTATATGTGTTAGCATACTGTATTTGTTTTTCATTTTCTGACTCACTTCACTCTGTATGACAGACTCTAAATCCATCCACCTCGCTACAAACAACTCAATTTCGTTTCCTTTTAGGGCTGAGTAATATTCCATTGTATATATGTGCCACATCTTCTTTATCCATTCATCCAATGGTGGACACTTAGGTTGCTTCCATGTCCTGGCTATTGCAAATAGAGCTGCAATGAACATTTTGGTACATGACTCTTTTTGAATTATGGTTTTCTCAGGTTATATGCCCAGTAGTGGGATTGCTGGGTCGCATGGTACTTCTATTTTTAGTTTTTTAAGGAACCTCCATAGTGTTCTCCATAGTGGCTGTATCAATTTACATTCCCACCAACAGTGCAAGAGTGTTCCCTTTTCTCCACACCCTCTCCAGCATTTATTGTTTCTAGATTTTTTGATGATGGCCATTCTGACCAGTGTGAGATGATATCTCATTGTAGTTTTGATTTGCATTTCCCTAATGATTAATGATGTTGAGCATTCTTTCATGTGTCTGTTGGCAATCTGTATATCTTCTTTAGAGAAATGTCTTTTTAGGTCTTCTGCCCATTTCTGGATTGGGTTGTTTGTTTTTTTGTTACTGCGCTGCATGAGCTGATCGTAAAATTTGGAGATTAATCCTTTGTCAGTTGTTTCATTTGCAAATATTTTCTCCCATTCTGAGGGTTGTCTTTTGGTCTTGTTTATGGTTTTGTTTGCTATGCAAAAGCTTTTAAGTTTCATTACGTGCCATCTGTTTATTTTTGTTTTTATTTCCATTTCTCTAGGAGCTCGGTCAAAAAGAATCTTGCTGTGATTTATGTCATAGAGTGTTCTGCCTATGTTTTCCTCTAAGAGTGTGATAGTGTCTGGCCTTACATTTAGGTCTTTAATCCATTTTGAGTTTATTTTTGTGTGTCATGTTAGGGAGTGTTCTAATTTCATACTTTTACATGTACCTGTCCAATTTTCCCAGCACCACTTATTGAAGAAGCTGTCTTTCCTCCACTGTATATGCTTGCCTCCTTTATCAAAGATAAGGTGACCATAGGTGCGTGGGTTTATCTCTGGTCTTTCTATCCTGTTCCATTGATCTATATTTCTGTTTTTGTGCCAGTACCATATTGTCTTGATTACTGTAGCTTTGCAGTATAGTCTGAAGTCAGGGAGCCTGATTCCCCCAGCTCCATTTTTCATTCTCAAGACTGCTTTGGCTATTCGGGGTCTTTTCTGTTTCCATACAAATTGAAATTTTTTGTTCTAGTTCTGTGAAAAATGCCAGTGGTAGTTTGATTGGGAATGCATTGAATCTGTAGATTTCTTTGGGTAGTAGAGTCATTTTCACAATGTTGAATCTTCCAATCCAAGAACATGGTATATCTCTCCATCTATTGGTATCATCTTTAATTTCTTTCATCAGTGTCTTATACTTTTCTGCATACAGATCTTTTGTCTCCTTAGGTAGGTTTATTCCTAGATATTTTATTCTTTTTGTTGCAGTGGTAAATGGGATTGTTTTCTTAATTTCACTTTCAGATTTTTCATCATTAGTGTATAGGAATGCAAGAGATTTCTGTGCATTAATTTTTTATCCTGCTACTTTATGAAATTTATTGATTAGTTCTAGTAGTTTTCTGGTAGCATCTTTAGGATTCTCTATGTATAGTATCATGTCATCTGCAAACAGTGACAGCTTTACTTCTTCTTTTCAGATTTGGATTCATTTTATTTCTTTTTCTTCTCTGATTGCTATGGCTAAAACTTCCAAAACTATGTTGAATAATAGTGGTGAGAGTGGGCAGCCTTGTCTTGTTCCTGATCTTAGTGGAAATGGTTTCAGTTTTTCACCATTGAGGACAATGTTGGCTGTGGGTTTGTCATATATGGCCTTTATTATGTTGAGATAACTTCCCTCTATGACTACTTTCTGCAGGGCTTTTATCATAAATGGGTGTTGAATTTTTTCAAAAGCTTTCTCTGCATCTTTTGAGATGATCATATGGTTTTTCTCCTTCCATTTGTTAATATGATGTATCACGTTGATTGATTTGCGTATATTGAAGAATCCTTGCATTCCTGGGATAAACCCCACTTGATCATGGTGTATGATCCTTTTAATGTGCTGTTGGATTCTGTTTGCTAGTATTTTGTTGAGGATTTTTGCATCTATGTTCATCAGTGATATTGGCCTGTAGTTTTCTTTCTTGGTGACATCTTTGTCTGGTTTTGGTATTAGGGTGCTGGTGGCCTCGTAGAATGAGTTGGGGAGTATTCCCCCCTCTGCAATATTTTGGAAGAGTTTGAGAAGGATAGGTGTTAGCTCTTCTCTAAATGTTTGATAGAATTCGCCTGTGAAGCCATCTGGTCCTGGGCTTTTGTTTGTTGGCAGATTTTTAATCACAGTTTCAATTTCAGTGCTTGTGATTGGTCTGTTCATATTTTCTATTTCTTCCTGGTTCAGTTTCGGCAGGTTGTGCATTTCTAAGAATCTGTCCATTTCTTCCAGATTGTCCATTTTATTGGCATATAATTTTTTCTGGTAATTTCTTATGATCCTTTGTATTTCTTCAACAGTTGTAACTTCTCCTTTTTCCTTTCTAATTTTATTGATTTGAGCCCTGTCTGTTTATTTCTTGATGAGTCTTGCTAAAGGGTTTTCAATATTGTTTATTTTCTCAAAGAACTGGCTTTTAGTTTTATTGATCTTTTTTTTTTTTTTTTTTTTTTTTTAAATTTATTTATTTATTTATGGCTGTTTTGGGTCTTCGTTTCTGTGCGAGGACTTTCTCTAGTTGCGGCGAGCGGGGGCCACTCTTCATCGCGGTGCGCGGGCCTCTCACTATCGCGGCCTCTCTTGTTGCGGAGCACAGGCTCCAGACGCACAGGCTCAGTAGTTGTGGCTCACGGGCCCAGTTGCTCCGCGGCATGTGGGATCCTCCCGGACCAGGGCTCGAACCCGCGTCCCCTGCATTGGCAGGCAGACTCTCAACCACTGCGCCACCAGGGAAGCCCCAGTTTTATTGATCTTTACTATTTTTTTTTGCTTCTATTTCATTGATTTCTGCTCTGATCTTTATGATTTCTTTCCTTCTGTTAACTTTGGGTTTTCTTTCCTCTTTCTTTAGTTCCTTTAAGGTAAAGTTAGATTTTTTATTTGAGATTTTTCTTGTTTCTTGAGGTTGGATTGTATTGCTATATACTTCCTTCTTAGAACTGCTTTTGCTGTATCCCATAGGTTTTGGTTCATCGTGTTTTTGGTGTCATTTTTTCCTAGGTATTTTTTGTTTTCCTCTTTGATTTCTTCAGTGATCTCTTGATTATTTAGTAGCATATTGTTTAGCTTCCATATGTTTGTGTTTTTTACAGTTTTTTTCTGGTAGTTCATTTCTAATCTCATAGCACTGTGGTCAGAAAAGATGCTTGATGTGATTTCAATTTTTTTCAATTTACCAAGGCTTCATTTGTGACCCTAGATGTGATCTATCCTGGAGAATGTTCCGTGTGCACTTGAGAAGAAATTGTATTCTACTGCTTTCAGATGGAATGTCCTATAATATCAATTAGGTCTATCTGATCTAATGTGTCATTTAAAGCTTGTGTTTCCTTATTAGTTTTCTGTCTGGATGATCTGTCCATTGGTGTGTGTGTTAAAGTCCTCCACTTTTATTGTGTTACTGTTGATTTTCCCTTTTATGGCTTTTAGTGTTTGCCTTATGTATTGAGGTTATTTGATGTTGGGTACATAAATATTTACAATTGTTATATTTTCTTCTTTTGTTGATCTGTTGATCAGTATGTAGTGTCTTTCCTCGTCTCCTGTGAGAGTCTTTATTTTAAAGTCTGTATTGTCTGTTATGAGTATTGCTACTCCAGCTTTCTTCTGATTTTCATTGGCATGGAATATCTTTTCCTATCTTCTCGCTTTCAGTTTGTATGTGTCCCTAGATCTGAAGTAGGTATCTTGTAGACAACCTATATGTGGGTGCTGTTTTTGTATCCATTCAGCCAGTCTGTGTCTTTTGGTTGGAGCATTTAATCCATTTACATTTAAGGTAATTATTGATATGTACATTCCTATTACCATTTTCTTAATTGTTTTGGGTTTGTTATTTTTAGGTCTTTTCTTCCATTGTGTTTCCTGCCAAAGAAGTTCTTTTTGCATTTGTCACAAAGCTGGTCTTGTGGTGCTGAATTCTCTTAGCTTTTGCTTGTCTGCAAAGCTCCTGATTTCTCTGTCAAATCTGAAGGAGAGCCTTGCTCTGTAGAGTAATCTTGCTTTTTGGATTTCCCTTTCATCACTTTAAATATATTCTGCCACTCCCTTCTGGCCTGCAGAATTTTTGCTGAAAAATCAGCTAATAAGCTTATGGGATTCCCTTGTATGCTATTTGTTGCTTTTCCCTTGCCGCTTTTAATGTATTTTCTTTGTATTTAATTTATGTTAGTTTGATTAATATACGTCTTGTCTTGTTTCTTCTTGGGTTTATCCTTTATGGGACTCTCTGCACTTCCTAGACTTGGGTGGCTATTTCCTTTCCCATGTTAGGGAAGTTTTCAACTATAATGTCTTCAAATATTTTCTCATACACCTTCTCATTCTCTTGTTCTTCTGGGACACCCTGTAATTCGAATATTCGTGCATTTAATGTTGTCTCAGAGGTCTCTGAGACTGTCATCAATTCTTTTCATTCTTTTTTCTTTATTCTTCCCTGCAGCAGTTATTTCCACCATTCTGTCTTCCAGCTCACTTATCCATTCTTCTGCCGTTTATTCTGCTATTGATTCATTCTAGTGTATTTTTAATTTCAGTTATTATGTTGTTCATCACTGTTTGTTCTTTAGTTCTTCTAAGTCCTTGTTAAATATTTCCTGTATTTTCTCCCCTCTATTTCCAAGATCTTGGATCATCTTTACTCTCATTACCCTGAATTGTTTTTCAGGTAGTTTGCCTATTTCCTCCTCATTTATTTGATCTTGTGGGTTTTTATCTTGCTCCTTCATCTGCAACATATTTCTCTGTCTTCTCATTTTGTGTAACTTACTGTGTTTGTGGTCTCCTTTCTGAAGGCTGCAGGGTCGTAGTTCCTCTTTCTTCTGGTGTTTGCCCCCCATGGGTGAGGTTGATCCAGTGGTTTGTGTAGGCTTCCTGGTGGAGGGGAATGGTGCCTGTGTTCTTGTGGGTGGAGCAGGATCTTATCCCCCTGATGGGAACAGGTGTGTCACGTCATGTGTTTTTGGGGTGTCTGTGGGCTTAGTACAACTTTAGGCAGCCTGTCCGCTGATGGGGGGTTTTGTGTTCCTGTCTTGTTTGTTGTTTGGCATGGGGCATTGATTCAGCACTGGAGCCTGCAGACAGTTGGGTGGAGCCTGGTCTTGGAGTTGAGATGGAGACCTCCAGGAGAGCTCTCGCCATTTAATATTACCTTGGGCTGGGAATTCTCTGGTATTCTAGTGTCCTGGGCTCAGCACTCCTACCCAGAGTCTCAGGCCCAACCCCTGGTCTGGGCAACAAGGACGTGCAACCCACACAGCTAGGCAAAAAGGGGGAAAAGAAAAAGAAAAGAAAAAAGAAAAATAAGAAAAACAAAAAGAGCAGGAAGAAAACAAGTCAAAACAGACCAAAAAAACCATGACCAATAGCAAAGGACTTCCCTGGTGGTGCAGTAGTTAAGAATATGCCTGCCAATGCAGGGGACATGGGTTCAATCCCTTGTCCAGGAAGATCCCACATGCCATGGAGCAACTAAGCCCATGCACCACAACTACTGTGCCTGCACTCTAGAGCACATGAGCCACAACTACTGAGCCCCTGTGCTGCAACTACTGAAGCCCGCATGCCTAGAGCCCATGCTCCACAGCAAGAGAAGCCACTGCAATGAGAAGCCCGCACACCACAACAAAGGTTAGCCCCTGCTCGCCACAACTAGAGAAAGCCAATGTGCAGCAAAAAAGACCCAAAGCAGCCAAAAATAAATATTTTTTTTTAAAAAATAGCAAAGACAAAATCAAACATCAGCAACAACAATTAAAAACAAACAAACAAAACCCCAGACAAATGGTAAAAGCAAAACCAAACAAACAAACAAAAAAAACAACAAACACACACACATACAAAAGAAACAATCATAAAAACAGAGAAAGCAAAAAACAAGAGAACAACCAGACAAACGAAAGAACACCAAAATGATATCAAACAATTAAAAACAAAACTAACAAAAACAAAAAAATAAAAAAAACAAAACAAAAGCAGAATTTAAACTGAAGGAAAAAACAAAGAAAGCAAAACAAACTCACAAAAACGATTTTAAAAGTTAAGAACAAATAGAACAAAGGAAAAAAAGATAAAAAACAAAATAGAACAAAGGAGTGGGATGAATTGGGAGATTGGGATTGACATATATACACTATTGATATTATGTATAAAATAGATAACTAATGAGATCCTACTCTCTAGTTTAGGTAACTCTACTCAGTGCTGTGTAGCAACCTAAATGGGAAGGAAATCCAAAAAATAGGGAATATATATTTATATATAGCTGATTCACTTTGCTATACAGTAGAAAGTAACACAATATTGTACAGCAACTATACTGCAAAAAAAATTTAAAAACAAAAATAGAACAAAGCAAAGAAAAAGGGGAAAAACACAGAACAACCCAAAAGTAATACAGAAATAGAAATATAAAAACATTAAAAATATATTTTAAAAAATTTTAAACTACATAAAAGTAAAAAATAAAAACAAATAGTAATTAAAAACAGCAGAACAAAACGTTAAAACGTAGTAATAATTATATTTCCTGGGGTCTCAGCTGTCAGTGTCCTTGCCCCCACCCTGAGTCACAGCCAACCTCCACCTCTCCATGAGGCCCTCCAAAACCTCTAGGTAGGTCTCTGGACCCTCTGTGGCCACTGTGGGGGCAGTTCAGACTCTGACCTGGCCCACTGCTGCGTGTACTGTTCCCCAAAGTCCACAGCTGCTAGAGCTAGACCAGTTTCATTTGTGGGAACACTCATTGTCCATTCAGATATTCCATAGATGCAGGGTTTACAAAGCAAATTGTGGGAATTTAACCTGTGGCTTGTGCAGCTGCCCAGAAAGATTTTTGTTCCTCTTCCTTAGTCGCCCCACCCCCTGGGATTCAGCTGTGGTTTTAGCCCCATTTCCCACAGGAGTCTGCTCCCGAGGCTGCCCTGGAGCACTTGGGTCTGTCCCAATGAGGACAAGGAATGGAGGTGGGATGACTGCCTGGATTGTGGGGACCCTGGCAGTGATGGGTGCATGGGAAAGGCAGTGGCTGTGGGGGTGAGAGTTCTGGCCCTAGCACCTGGTGGCCAGCATGAGAAGTTCAGCCCTGTTGGGGGCTTTTCTTAGCACCTGGCAGGGCAGGGGGTCAGCGAGTGGAGACAGAGGCTACAATGGCATCTCCACCCTGTACACATCACTCAACAGTGGCACCTTGCTTCTATGGCAGTCTTGGTTTCCTCCTCAAGCATTCCCAGTTGTGGATTTCTTCCCTCCCATCCCCTCAGGCTGTCTCCTTGCAGCCAACAGCAGTCCTCCGCCCGGTTTGCTCTCCAATCCCCACGTTCCAGCTTTCAGCCCCTGTGTGCACCAACAGACACATGTCCCA
Organism: Balaenoptera acutorostrata; assembly: GCF_949987535.1. Lineage (NCBI taxonomy): Eukaryota > Metazoa > Chordata > Mammalia > Artiodactyla > Balaenopteridae > Balaenoptera > Balaenoptera acutorostrata. The sequence continues at coordinate 56,465,801 of NC_080085.1, read as the reverse complement.
GTCTGGGGCATGCAGGGCTATAGCACGGACAATCTGTATAGGTCTCACTCTGTCCTTTCTGCCACAGACTGGCCATTTCACCCTCCTCTGACAGCCTCAGATGCTCCTTTTCTGTCCCAACAGATTGCCCCATTGGTGATGGGACTTCCTGGATGCAGGAACCTCTCCTCTGTTTCAGCTCCCCCCTGGGGCACAGATCCCATCCTGCTTCCTCTCCTCTTCTTTTTCCCTTCTTTCTTTCATTCTACCCAGTTATGCGGGGATCTTTCTTGTCCTTTTTGGTGTCCAAGGTCTTCTGCTAGTGTTCAGCCAGTGTTCTGTGAGAATTGTTCCATCTGTAGATGTATTCTTGATGCATTTGTGGAAAGAGATGAACTCCATGTCCTCCTACTCCACCAGCTTCGTGACCTAGCTCTTTAGTTTAATTTAAAGGTGTGAAGCCAAACCAAGAAAAAGATCAAAAGCATATTTTAGTACAGTATTGACATTAATCACAAACATCTCTCAATTAGATTATTGCCACAAACCACCAAGTGATAGAGCCATCAAGGTGCAAAGAGCTCAGAATTCAGAGAAGTTAAAGGTTATTTTTTCCTTGTTTCCAGTCAGTACCAGATTACTCCTAGTCCATACTCAAAATGATACCCCTTTAGGCCATGTGGTAGGACAAATTTATCTCTTTACTGTCCTCTTGATATTGCAGGCTCTGTGAAGCTTCTTTGAAAGGCATCCAAGTGGGATGGGATGAGCCACTATGGGCTTGCCTGGCAACTGGATCAAGGTTCAACCCTGGATCCAATCCCTATTTTACTGTGGGAACTTGTATAAGTGAGCCTAACTCCTTGAACCTGTTTCCTTATCTATGGGCTGCCCCATAGAAAGTGTTTGGAAATAGCAGGAGCCCACCAAATTTCAATTCCCTAAGCTTCCATGTTCTCTTGAATGTCATTCTCTGCTCTCCTCATCCTAGCAAAATCCTGCCAAATCCATAAATGCAGGGATTTTCTTTGTTTTGTTTTGTTCACTGGTGTATCCACAACACTTAGAACAATGTCTGACTGGCTTATAATAGAGATGCCTAAATATTTGTTGAGAAAATGAATGAACTCTCACTGCCTGTAGTTTGGTTATTGCAAAGACAGTAGTGAATCATGCAAGGTTGAGAAGGCACAGTGCTCCGATTGTGGCAGGATTCCAGGGCCATAACATATAGATGTGTAAACTGGAAACTGCACAAAGTCACCCTACCAGGAAGGACAGCTGGGCCTGAAATCTAGAGGGTGCTCTCCTTGCCAAGGTCTACATCTATTCAACAAGGCACATTTTTCCTTATTTACAAACCAAGACCTGCTCATAGGGTGTGTTTGTCAGTAAGAGATGCCTTTTTCTAATCTTCACATAGGTACAATATAGGCTAGCAGCCACCCTATATGAGGTTATTTTTTCTTCTTTCTCTATATTGTGTAGCTTTGTGCAGAACTAGGTATTTAGTAGATGTCCAGAAAAATCCTGTTAGTGGATGTGGGAAAGGGTTTACAGGGTCATCTTTTATCCCTTTGACTGCTCATTGCCCTTTCCATCTGATAGTGCTTTTGGAAACAAGGTGATCCAGCGAGGTGGGAAACACAACATAGCTACTCTTTCCAGAGTTGAGACAAATGAAAACACACCTAACAAGTTTCCAGTGTTGTCATCCATTTGCCAAGCTAGCCTGAAAATATAAACTTTTCCCACCATCAATGTTAGCAAGTGCACCAACCATCATGACACCATCTTTAAAAAGCTTATTTCATACAAATGAAATAAGCCATTTAAGTGAGCAAAAGGCTGCAATGTGGAGATCCACATGGCTAGCTTTTCTTTGCCTGTCTGGAAAGATAAAAGTACTGAGAAGCAAAAGCTTATTAAAGTAAATGAAATTGTTTCCAATTCACAATCTGCTGAAGTATTATAGAGTCAGAAAGTATTTTTGAATTGAAATTTTTAAGCAAACTAAATATAATCAACTTGGATTCTCTATATACCATACTATTTGACCTTTTTTAAGCATTTGCCTTTTAAAAAGAAATAGATATTTGTCTTCACAGGAGGTGTGTCTTGGTAATGTAACTTAGCATTAGGCAAAGATGTGTATGATTGCAAATGTATTTTCCTGATCCATTGTGGAGTAAGGAGACTGATGGCCATTTCCAAGATGCTGAGTGGCCCAGTATTAAAGCTCTCTACTGATATACCAATCACCTCCCATTTTATTCCCTGGAGTTAAGGAAGCTAGAGCTAGAGATGACATACAAGCATAGATTTTGGAGTAAAAGATTTGTGAAATCTGAACTGTAGGTAAAATAATTTTAACCTCAAAGGTTAGCTAGTTGAGGAAAAATTAACAAGTGTAGAAGGATTGACTCAGCAACTCAGAGGGCAATGAGTTGTGATTCTTCGTAATAAAGGCAAATAAAGAATGTTGTACAAGAAGTTCACTTAGAGCTCAATTCTAAGATAACACAGAGCCATATTCATAGTGTGCTTTAGCCAGTTAAGAAGAGGAAACATAGTAACTGCTTTCAAGTGCATGAAGGGCCATTATATGGACACTTCTCTCCCTTGCAGAGCCCCAATTTTTGAAACTAAAAGAAAATTTAGAATCTTAAAGATAATAAAAAAGATTGTCTTTAGAAGTGAAAGAAACTGAGATTATGTCTCTCTAAAGAGTACAAGACATCAAAGGATAAAGGATTGGAGATGGAGAGACAGGTGGAAAAAATAGAATGGATAAAAAACAGTCTAGGCATAACCAGTGAAAACATCTCCAAAGGCAAAATTTTCCAACTTGCAGGCAGACCAGCAGTGTACCTTGATGTAATTGCCCAGACAGAAGACTAGAGGTGGTGGGATCTTGCAGTAGCATTATATGTCAGTGAGGTAATGTATGCTTTTCCCTAGCAGAAACACATGTTAATTTTCCTTCCCTTCTTACCTTACATTAAAGATTACAAATCTATAGTTTAAAATCTAACTTTTCACTGAAGATCCAAGCTCATGTTTCTAATGACTTTCCAGTCCCTGAAAATCAGCCCATCCAAACCACGTGCATTTTACAAATGAGGAAATGGCTACTCATAGAAGGGAAATCGTCTGAGATCCTACTGCTCAGATTCAAGCCCACATCTGTCTAACTTTTAAACTTTAGGCTAAGTGCTGTAATCCAGTCTACCTGTTGCCTCTTTGAGTCTTAACTCTTCCTTGCAGTCTTGTCCAACTATATTTATCTCCCCTTTTTTGAATTCAATCAGCACTTAGCATCTCTGCCACATAATTTGGCACTTTGTCATGTGCTGGCTTGTATAGTTCAATAATTATTTTGTGTCTAAATCTTGTATTCCCAACTAGATGGACAGGCAGGAACATGCCATGTCTTTCTTTTCTTCCATGGCTCCTGGTATGGTGGTGGAAGATACATAAGATAGTTCATAAACACTTACACACTTGACTAAAGAAAATAGAGGGGTTACAATGTTTCTTTATCTTTCCTCTTCATTTTCCTTTCTTTCTTTGTTTCTTTCTTTGTTTCTTTCCTTCTTTCTTTCTTTTTCTGTCTTTCTTTCTTTGTATCTTTCTTTCTCCCTTCCTCCCTCCCTCCTTCCCTCCCTCCTTCCTTCCTCCTTTCCTTCGTTCCTTCCTTCCTTCCTCCTTCCCTCCCTCCCTCCTTTCTTTCCTCTCATTCCTTCCTTCCTTCTTTCTTTCTTTCCCTTCCTTCCTTCCTTCCTTCCTCCTTCCTTCCTTCCTTTCTTCCTCACTGTTTTTGTCACTTGAAACAACCAGGGAGGTGGAGGCTAGAATATCACCAAATTTTGAGGAGAAGACCTGGATGTGATGAGATGGTACTATAATTAGCTCCAGAAAGCATATGCAGTAACCAAAAAGGAGTGTTTGCTCCTCTAACCAGTTGCCTGACAGAGTCAGTGGATTACAGATTATACCTTTATACATATTGGAGCAATCAGCAGGTTGTACTTGGCAGGATTGAGGTAGGATTAAAGGAATGCTTCTAATTCATGTCAGAAGATGGGGAAAATCTATTAAAGTAACATAAACATGAAAGTGTAATCTCATATGCAGCAATAGAGCTTTTGGTTACTGAACCTGGAACCCTCCCTTGTAAGTTAGCAAGTACTGGGAGGTCCTGCAATACCGAGAAAGAGCTGGGGGTGCTGTGGGGGGTGAAGAGTGGAGTTTAAGTACTTTTCAAATACAAGAATTGAAGTGGTTTCAAAATAATCTCACCAGATATTAGAGGAAAGAGATTAATAAATTCCTTCTGCTCTTCATGTCTGGTGCTTCCCTAAGCTCTGAACTGCTGTTCCCCTTGAATGCCTCCTTCTGGCTATCCCTCTACCCCTCTGTCCATCATATGAGTCAAAGTCATAGAAAATAAACTTTGCAGCTACTTGACTGACAGCACATAGATAAAAGAACTGGTAACAAGTATATATCTGGCTTTTCATCTTGCTTTTTTTTTTTTTTTTTTAATGAGGATCTTGAATCAGATGCGTATGGTTTTTTTTTGATTGATTGATTGATTGATTGATTTTGGCTGTGTTGGGTCTTCGTTTCTGTGCGAGGGCTTTCTCCAGTTGTGGCAAGCGGGGGCCACTCTTCATCGCGATGCGCGGGCCTCTCACCGTCGCGACCTCTCTCGTTGCGGAGCACAGGCTCCAGACGCGCAGGCTCAGCAGTTGTGGCTCACGGGCCCAGCCGCTCTGCGGCATGTGGGATCTTCCCAGGCCAGGGCTCGAACCCGTGTCCCCTGCATTAGCAGGCAGATTCTCAACCACTGCGCCACCAGGGAAGCCCTTCATCTTGCTTTTATCTGCTAGGTCCTCATCCATATGGACTGAACAAAAGTACACAACCTAAAAGTCGTGAGTTATGTTTTATTTGGGCAACTTACTGAGGACTATAGCCCAGGAGACAGCCTCTTGGATAGCTCTGAGGAATTCTTCCAGAGAGGTAAGAGAGTAGCCAGGATATATAAGTGGTTTTGCTGAAAAAAAAAAATATATAGTGAAACATCAAAAGATTACTGCTAATAACAAAAACAAGTTAATGATTTTAGTGCTCTTCTATGTATTGGAAGATGTAAGAGTCTGGGCTCATTGAAATTATTCCTTGGATATGCATCTTAATTATTTAGGGCCAGTATCCTCTTTTTCTCCTTCCTGAATTCCCCTTAGGGCACACTGGCAGGGAGGTGGGGGTGGCAGTTGTAGTGGCTCATAGCTTGATGGTGGGCAATATTTGTTGTTTACTGGAATGGCAGGAAACATTCTTTGTTTACTTAAATGTGTTGCAACATTTTTGTCTGCATCCACAACCCCACATTGGTAGTTTTTGATAACAAGAACTAGAAAAAAGCCATTATCAGAACATACTAAAAATAACCTTGCTATGGCATTGTAGAGAAAAAACATAAGAGTAGTTGTCAGTTTGTCTCTTGATAAACAATTAAAAGAGGGAAGACCACAGACTTTGAAGTCAGGCCAACTTAAGTTCTAAGCCAGGTTCCACCACTTAATGGTTGTTTAACCCTGGGAAATTTAATTTCTCTGAGTCTCTGGTTCTCATTTGTGAAATGGGAGGTAAAAACACCTATCATTCAAGGATGTTATGAATATTAAAACAAAGTATGGGGACTTCCCTGGTGGTGCAGTGGTTAAGAATCTGCCTGCCAATGCAGGGGACATGGGTTCGAGCCCTGGTCCGGGAAGATCCCACATTCTGTGGAGCAACTAAGCCCATGTGCCACAACTACTGAGCCTGCGCTCTAGAGCCCGTGAGCCACAACTATTGAGCCCACGTGCCACAACTACTGAAGCCCGTGTGCCTAGACCTCGTGCTTCACAACAAGAGAAGCCACTGCAATGAGAAACCCACACACCACAGTGAAGAGTAGCCCCCTCTCGTCGCAACTAGAGAAAGCCCGTGCTCAGCAACGAAGACCCAATGCAGCCAAAAATAAATAAATAAATAAATAAATTTATAAATATATTTTAAAAAAGTATGGTGATGAAGTGTCAAGCACTTATTTAAACACCGTATCCATTCCTCACAACAACCTTAGGAGATAGAGACAAGCATTAACTCCACTTTACAGGTGAGTACACTGAGTCACAAGGAGTTTAAATAATTTGCCTAAGGAATAGAGTAAGTGATCAAGATGGGATTGTGAGCCTTGATCATCTGACTCTAAAACTAAGTTCTTAATCACTATTTTGTGCTGAAAAAAGTTCAGAGATATAAGACAGCTGCTCCATTCTCATTACACACACCAAACAACTAGGACAAAAGTTAGTACTGAAGCACTTGGCACCAATTTCAAATGCAGTGAAGGTTGAGAGAAAATAAAGGTCTTTCAGGGGTAATTCATATTAGAATGAAGACTTAAAACTATATGTAGAATTTCATAGTTTGAAGATCCATAAATATTCTCCCTAATCTTAAACGGAAGGAAAATGAGGCCCAGAGAGGCAAAGGGCCTTTCTTAGGGTCACACAACTAGTTAATGATAAAACTCAGTTTGGCTATAAAAATGATTTTATGAGGATAAGAGTAACATGGAGGTTCTTGGGGGTCATACAGCCAGAGTAACTGAAGGAGTGAAGATGTTTCAGAATCAAAACTTCTTCAGCTAATGAGGCAATATCACTTAGTAGAAGTGGTGTATGGCCAAATGTATGACAACTAAGTCTATGTATTGCTACTAAAAGAGGGATCATTATCCTGAACACCAATTTAACAGTGATTTTTTACCCTCTCACTACCACTAACCTGATGTTAAGCCTTGAAGAACAACTTAAAATCAGATAAGTGACTAGTTGCAAAGTGTGGGAAATCCTGGTGTTTGTGGCATGTAGGTTTATAAGAAGTGGGAAAAAAGCATTATTAAAGGCAGAGAGTCCACTATAACCATGTCACATGTAGTAAGTGATGAAAAGACAAGTGTTGGACAAGTGTGGCCCCAGCAGAAGGAACCAGGTCAGATGTGTTTTCTTTCTTTTTTTTTTAAATTTAATTTTTATTTTATGTGGAGTATAGTTGATTTACAATGTTGTTTTAATTTCAGGTGTACAGCAAAGTGATTCAGTTACACATACACATATATTCATTCCTTTTCAGATTCTTTTCCAATATAGGTTATTATAGAATATTGAGTAGAGTTCCCTGTGCTACACAGCAGGTCCTTGTTGATTATCCATTTAATATATAGTTATGTGTATATGTTAATCCTAAACTCCTAATTTACCAACCCCCACATTTTTCCCCTTTGGTAACCACAAATTTGTTTTTGAAGTCTGTGAGCCTGTTTCTGTTTTGTAAATAAGTTCATTTGTATCATTTTTTTAGATTTCACATATAAGTGATATCATATGATATTTGTCTTTGACTCACCTCACTTAGCATGATAATCTCTAGGTCCATCCATGTTGCTGCAAATGGCATTATTTCATTCTTTTTTTATGGCTGAGTAATATCTTTAATTGAAAAAGTTACTTATTTCATTTAGTGTAATTCCCTCAAGTTTCATCCATGGTATTGCAAATGGCAGAATCTCCTTCTTTTTATGGGTAAATAATATTCCATTTTATACATACAACACATTTTCTTTATCCATTCTTCACTTAGGTTGTTTCCTTGTCTTGGCTATTGTAAATAATGCTATAACAGACATAGGGGCACAGATATCTCTTTGAGATAGTGATTTCATTTCCTTCAGATATATACCCAGAAGTAGATTGCTGGATCATATGGTAGTTCTATTTTTAATTTTTTGAGGAACCTCCACACTGTTTTCCACAGTGGCTGCACTAATTTATATTCCCACTAACAGTGCACAAGGGTTCTCTTTTCTTCATATCTCTCCAACACTTACTTGTCTTTTTAATGATAGCCAGTCTAAAATGTGCGAGGTCATCTCATTGTGTGCTTTTTTTTTTTTTTTTTTTTGGCTGTGCCGGGTCTTAGTTGCAGCAAGTAGGATCTTCATTGAGGCATGTGGGCTCTTTAGTTGTGGCATGCGGGATCTCTTTGCCTGACCAGGGATCAAACCCGGGCCCCCTGCATTTGGGAGCATGGAGTCTTAACCACTGGACCACAAGGGAAATCCCCTCAGTGTGGCTTTGATTTGCATTTTTCTGACCACTGGTGATATTGAGCCCCTTTTCATGTACCTGCTGGCCTTTTTATGTCTTCTTTGGAAAAATGTTCAGGCTATTTGATGATTTTTAAACTGGATTTTTATGCTAAGTGAAGTAAGTCAGACAAAAAGACAAATTTTGCGTGATCTCACTTATATGTGGAATCTAAAAAAAAAAAAAAAACAACTAAACTCATAGAAACAGAAAACAGATTGGTGGTTGCCAGAGGCAGGGATGAGGGAAAATGGGTGAAGGTGGTCAAAAGGAACAAACTTCCAATTATAAGATAAATTCTGGGGATGTAATGCATAGAATGGTGACTATAGTTAACACTTTATTGTATATCTGAAAGTTGCTAGGAGAGATTTTAAATGTTTTCATCACAAGAAAACAATTGTAGCTATGTGAGGTGATGAATGTGTTAACTAAAATTATTGTGGTAATAATTTCATAATATATACATATTTCAAATCATTCTGTCATACACCTTAAATTTATACAATATTATATGTCACCCGTATGTCAATCAGGCTGGAAACAATTTTTTTTAATTTTTTTTTTTTAATTTTTGGCTGTGTTGGGTCTTTGTTGCTGCACGGGGGCTTTTCTCTAGTTGCGGGGAGTGGGAGCTACTCTTCATTGCAGTGTGCGGGACTCTCATTGAGTGGCTTCTCTTGTTGCAGAGCACGGGCTCTAGGCGCGGGCTTCAGTAGTTGTGGCTCGTGGGCTCTAGAGCCCAGGCTCAGTAGTTGTGGCGCATGGGCTTAGTTGCTCCGCAGCATACGGGGTCTTCCCGGACCAGGGCTCGAACTCGTGTCCCCTGCATTGGCAGGCAGACTCTTAACCACTTCGCCACTAGGGAAGCCCTGGAAACAATTTTATTTTATTTTTTTTTATAAGCCAGGTTTCCTGACTCTGCTTTCCTGGTTTTCCACCTATCTCTCTGCCCCTTTAACAAGTCCAACAAGTCCCTCCCTCCTCCTATCCTCTTATTTTTAGTTTCCCCCAAGGGCTTGGCCTTGAGCTTCTGACTACACACTCAATGCTCCTGGCTTCAATTATCACCTCTATGCAGCTGAATCCAAGTCTACACAGCTAGTTCTAAATCGCACCATATTTCCAACTATTAAGACTCTCCTTAGATATCCTATGACCCCCAACCCCACATGTTCAAATTATATTCATGATCTTCTCTGCCCTTAGTGCCCTTTTTGGACTGCTCCACCTCTGTCAGATATCCCCTTATTTTCTCCATCACCCAGGTCTGAAACCTCGGTGTTTCCTTTACCTCTCCATCTCTTGGAGTCTCTTTAATGATGTCACGATGTCCTCCAAAATGTCTCTTGGATTCACCCTTTCCTCCTCCTTTTCCTCATGTCACACCTGTGATTGCCCTTTCCACGCACTTACTTTCTCCTCCATCTGATTCGTTTTTGCTCACCATCAGAACCATTTTTCTAAAACATCTTTTTTCATCAAATCAGAGTCTGCACAGCTCAAGAAGCCTCAATTGAATCACTACTGATTGCAGCCTCAAGGCTAAATTGTTGTGACAGACTTTCAAGGGCACCCATAATCTGTTCCTTCTCATCTCCTCAGCCATCTACATTTATTTGCCCTTCTCTCCAAATCAGTGGTTCTCAACCAGGGGCAATTTTGCCCCCCAGGGGACATGTGGCAATGTCTGGAGACAGTTTTGATTATCATGACTGTGGTGGGTGCAGGGGAGTACTACCAGCACCTAGTGGGTAGAAGACAGGGACACTGCTCAATATCCTAATACACCAGGACAGCCCCCCACAGCAAAGACTCATCTAGCCAATAATGCCAGGTATGTTAACAGTGCCAAGGCTGAAAAAAGCTTCTGCAAATCAATTCCTCACAGCAGACAGCCCAGTGGCCTCTCTGACCCTAGACAATGCGCCATGGCTGTGCTTTTGTTCAGAATATTTCCCCAACAATATGGAATGGCATCTCTCTTTCCCTTAACTATCCAAGCCTTAGTTATCTTCAAATCCCATTCCAAGCAATATGCCACAATTTTAAATACAACCTATAGACCAAGGAGTCCCATATCTTTATCTCTAGCTAGTCCCAATCTTCTGAACTCCGGACTCCCTTATCCAGCTGCCAACCAGATATCTCATGAGTGTCCTATCTAATACATCTGAAATTGAACTCGCGATCCCCCCAGAACAGCTGCTCCTCAAGTAAGTGCACAGCACCAGTAATCACTATCTTGCTCAAAACAAACACCAGGACATTATTCTGGCTGCTCCCCTCTGCCTCAGTGCCTTCCCCAGAATCAATCCTTTAGCAAGCCCTGTCGAGCCTACCTCCAGATATATATCAAATCTATCCGCTTCTCCATCCCATCCACCACCTTCGCAAAACTTCCGGACTGGCCTCCCTGCTTCCAGTCTTTTTTTTTTTTTTTTTAAACATCTTTATTGAAGTATAATTGCTTTACAATGGTGTGTTAGTTTCTGCTTTATAACAAAGTGAATCAGTTATACATATACATATGTTCCCATATCTCTTCCCTCTTGCATCTCCCTCCCTCCCACCCTCCCCATCCCACCCCTCTAGGTGATCACAAAGCACCGAGTTGATCTCCCTGTGCTATGCGGCTGCTTCCCACCAGCAATCTATTTTACATTTGGTAGTGTATATATGTCCATGACACTCTCTCACCCTGTCACATCTCACCCCTCCCCTTCCCCATATCCTCAAGTCCATTCTCTAGTAGGTCTGTGTCTTTATTCCCTTCTTGCCACTAGGTTCTTCATGGCCTTTTTTTTTTTTTCCTTAGATTCCATATATATGTGTTAGCATACTGTATTTGTTTTTCTCTTTCTGACTTACTTCACTCTGTATGACAGACTGTAACTCCATCCACCTCATTACAAATACCTCCATTTCATTTCTTTTTATGGCTGAGTAATATTCCATTGTATATATGTGCCACATCTTCTTTATCCATTCATCTGTTGATGGACACTTAGGTTGCTTCCATGTCCTGGCTATTGTAAATAGAGCTGCAATGAATATTTTGGTACATGACTCTTTTTGAATTATGGTTTTCTCAGGGTATATGCCCAGTAGTGGGATTGCTGGGTCGTTTGGTAGTTCTATTTTTAGTTTTTTAAGGAACGTCCATACTGTTTTCCATAGTGGCTGTATCAATTTACAGTCCCACCAACAGTACAAGAGTGTTCCCTTTTCTCCACACCCTCTCCAGCATTTACTGTTTCTAGATATTTTGATGATGGCCATTCTGACCGGTGTGAGATGATATCTCATTGTAGTTTTGATTTGCATTTCTCTAATGATTAATGATGTTGAGCATTCTTTCATGTGTCTGTTGGCAATCTGTATATCTTCTTTGGAGAAATGTCTATTTAGGTCTTCTTCCCATTTTGGAATTAGGTTGTTTGTTTTTTTGTTATTGAGCTGCATGAGCTGCTTATAAATCTTGGAGATTAATCCTTTGTCAGATGCTTCATTTGCCAATATTTTCTCCCATTCTGAGGGTTGTCTTTTGGTCTTGTTTATGGTTTCCTTTGCTGTGCAAAAGCTTTTAAGTTTCATTAGATTCCATTTGTTTATTTGTGTTTTTATTTCCATTTCTCTAGGAACTCGGTCAAAAAGGATCTTGCTGTGATTTATGTCATAGAGTGTTCTGCCTATGTTTTCCTCTAAGAGTTTGATAGTGTCTGGCCTTACACTTAGGTCTTTAATCCATTTTGAGTTTATTTTTGTGTATGGTGTCAGGGAGTGTTCTAATTTCATACTTTTACATATACCTGTCCAATTTTCCCAGCACCACTTATTGAAGAGGCTGTCTTTTTCTCCACTGTATATGCTTGCCTCCTTTATCAAAGATAAGGTGACCATAGGTGTGTGGGTTTATCTCTGGGCTTTCTATCCTTTTCCATTGATCTATGTTTCTGTTTTTGTGCCAGTACCAAACTGTCTTGATTACTGTAGCTTTGTAATATAGTCTGAAGTCATGGAGCCTGATTCCTCCAGCTCCATTTTTCGTTCTCAAGATTGCTTTGGCTATTCGGGGTCTTTTGTGTTTCCATACAAATTGTGAAATTTTTTGTTCTAGTTCTGTGAAAAATGCCAGTGGAGTTTGATAGGGATTGCACTGAATCTGTAGATTGCTTTGGGTAGTAGAGTCATTTTCACAATGTTGATTCTTCCAATCCAAGAACATGGTATATCTCTCCATCTATTGGTATCATCTTTAATTTCTTTCATCAGTGTCCTATAATTTTCTGCATACAGGTCTTTTCTCTCCTTAGGTAGGTTTGTTCCTAGATATTTTATTCTTTTTGTTGCAATGGTAAACGGGAGTGTTTTCTTAATTTCACTTTCAGATTTTTCACCATTAGCATATAGGAATGCAAGAGATTTCTGTGCATTAATTTTGTATCCTGCTACTTTACCAAATTCATTGATTAGCTCTAGTAGTTTTCTGGCAGCATCTTTAGGATTCTCTATGTATAGTATCATGTCATCTGCAAACAGTGACAGCTTTACTTCTTTTCTGATTTGGATTCCTTTTATTTCTTTTTCTTCTCTGATTGCTGTGGCTAACACTTCCAAAACTATGATCATGAGAGATTACTACAAGCAACTAATTGCCAATAAAATGGACAACCTGGAAGAAATGGACAGATTCTTAGAAATGCACAAACTGCCGAGACTGAACCAGGAAGAAATAGAAAATATGAACAGACCAATCACAAGCACTGAAATTGAAACTGTGATTAAAAATCTGCCAACAAACAAAAGCTCAGGACCAGATGGCTTCACAGGCGAATTCTATCAAACATTTAGAGAAGAGCTAACACCTATCCTTCTCAAACTCTTCCAAAATATTGCAGAGGGAGGAACACTCCCCAACTCATTCTACGAGGCCACCATCACCCTGATACCAAAACCAGACAAAGATGTCACAAAGAACAAAAACTACAGGCCAATATCACTGATGAACATAGACGCAAAAATCCTCAACAAAATACTAGCAAACAGAATCCAACAGCACATTAAAAGGATCATACACCATGATCACCTAGGATTTATTCCAGGAATGCAAGGATTCTTCAATATATGCAAATCAATCAACGTGATACATCATATTAACAAATTGAAGGAGAAAAACCATATGATCAACTCAATAGATGCAGAGAACGCTTTTGACAAAATTCAACACCCATTTATGATAAAAGCCCTGCAGAAAGTAGGCATAGAGGGAACTTTCCTCAACATAAAAAAGGCCATATATGACAAACCCACAGCCAACATTGTCCTCAATGGTAAAAAACTGAAACCATTTCCACTAAGATCAGGAACTAGACAAGGTTGCCCACTCTCACCACTATTATTCAACACAGTTTTGTAAGTGTTAGCCAGAGTCTTTTTTTAAAAGAAAATTTTCCTCTACCTTTTACCCTTTCCTAGAATGGTAACATTTTTTGACACTCAACCAGGATATTCACATTGATATAATCAACTAACCTTATTCAGATTTTCCCAGATTTAAATGCACTCATGTGTGTGTGTGTGTGTATGTGTGTGTGTGTTTAATTCTAAGAATTTTTATCACATATTTTGGTTCCTGTAGGCACCACCACAGTCAAAATACTGAGCAATTCCATCACCACAAGGATCCCTCACATTGCTTATCATAGCACACTTTCCTTTCTCTGTCATCCCCCATCCCTGGCCATTAATCAAGTATATCTAACCTCTGATAACCAATAAACTGTCTTTGTTACCATAATTTTTTTCTATTGAAAAACATGATAACAATTGAATCATACAGTATATGACTTCGTGGCTTTTTTCACTCAGCATAATTCCCTGGGGAAACATCCTAGTTGCTCAAGTATATCAATAGTTCATCCCTTTTTATTGCTGAGTTGTATCCAATTGTATCAATGTAACAGAATCTGTTCAACCATTCATCCATTGAGAAATCTGGTTGGTTCCAGTTTTTGGATATTATGAATAAATCAGACATGAACATTTGTATATTGCTTTTTGTGTGTGAACATAAGGTTTTATTCCTCTAGGATAAGTAGCCAGGGGTTTAATTGTTAGGTCATATAGTAGTTATGTGCTTAGCTTGTTAAAAAACTGTCAACCTAGACATAGAGAATGGACTTGAGGACCTGAGGGTGTGGGGAAGGGGAAGCTGGGACGAAGTGAGAGAGTAGCACTGACATATATACACTACCAAATGTAAAATAGATAGCTAGCGGGAAGCAGCTGCATAGCACAGGGAGATCAGCTCAGTGCTTTGTGATCACATAGAGGGGTGGGATAGGGAGGGTGGGAGGGAGGTGCAAGAGGGAGGGGATATGGGGATACATGTATACATACAGCTGATTCACTTTGTTATACAGCAGAAACTAACACAACATTGTAAAGCAATTATACTCCAATAAAGATGTAAAAAAAAAAAAAAAAACAACTGCCAACCTGTTTTTCATAGTGGACATAACATTTTACATTCCCACCAACAATGTATGAATGATCCAAGTTCTTCAGCTTGTTACCAGAATTTAGTATTGTTTTTATTTTTTATATTAACTCTTGTAATAGATGTGTAATGATATCTCTCTATGATTTTAAGTTACATTTCCTTAACGGCTAGTGCTGTTAACAACTTTTTACATGTTTATTTGCCATCTGTATATCCTCCTCAGTGAAATGTCTTTTCATGTCTTTGCCCATTGTCTATTTAAATTGTTTTTTTTTTAACATTGAGTTTTATGAGTTCTTTATATAGTCTATATACTAGTGCTTTGTTGAATATGTAGCTTGAAAATATTTTCTCCAAGTGTGCAGCTGGTATTTTCATACTCAGTAGGACTTTTCACACCACAAAAGTTTTAAATTTTAATGAAATAAAACTTTCTAATTTTTCCTTTTATGGATCATGATCTTGGTGTGCCAATTAAAGAATGTCATTCGCCACTTAGTTCTACAAGAATTAAGTCACTAGTTGCTGACCTTCAACAAACCCTGAAAAGAATTCAGGGCAGAGATCAGGAATGAGGCACTGTGCCCTTTTTCTGCAAAAACTGGCCGCACAAGCCTTCAGATAGTTAGATATTTTCAGGAGAAATTGTTTATATACCTGGATTCTTGCATCTTCCCATACTTAGAAAAGCACTAAAACCATTAACTAGGATATCTGTTCCTTGTGGCTAGTAGCAAGCTTCTATGGAGATGTGTGTTTGACTGCAAATACCCTTCTGCCAAAATCACATATATATTGACCTCCCTTCTTACCTCTTTGGAACAGTTTCTCAGAGCCAACTCAGAGGCTGTTTCCCAGGCTGTAGTCCTCAGTAAGACACTGAATAAACTTGACTCACAGCTCTCATTGTGCGTTGTTTGTTTTTTTTCAAGTCAATAGGTGTCAAGTCTAAGAACTTTTTGCCTAGGCCTAGATCCTCAAGGTTTTATCCTGTTTTTTTTTTTTTAAGTTTTACAATTTTATATTATTTATTTGTTAGTGACCCATTCTGATTTAATTTTTAAACAGCACATGAGATTTTAGGTCAATGTTCATTTTTTCACCTATGTATGGCCAATTGCTTCAGCACCATATTTTGACAAAGACATCCTTCCTCCATGAAATTATTTTCATAAAATTTGTCAAAAATCAGTTGAGTCTATTCCTAGGTTTTCTTTTCTGTTCCATTGATCTATGTATATATCCCTCTGCCATGCCACAATCTCTTGATTACTGTAGATATATGGTAAGCCTTAATATCATGTAGATTATTTTCCTTATACTTAATTTTCAATACCGTTTTTGCTATTCTAGGGCTTGTGCTTTTCCATATAAATTAAAAAAATAAACTTGTCTATATTTACACACACACGCACACAAATTTGCTGGAATTTTTATAAGAATTGCCTGTGGACAAAGAATATTGCCTGCCACTTCAGTAAACAAACAATGTTGTGACCATCAAGACATCAGCCACTGCAGTCACCCCCAACAGTACACCCTGAGGGGAAATAAGGATGGAGGAAAACAGGATAGTGTTCCTAGATAGTTAAGGCAATCGATTATAAATATAACTCTATATAGAATAATTGTAGTGGTGCAACTCTACATATGGGGAGAAGCAACAAGGAGAAACATTTCCTGGATCATAATAGACTAGTAAAACAGGTGACCCAAAGAATTTTAGATTATCAACAAGGCTTAATCCAAAAATTATCACATTGAATGGCCTATCAACAGAATCCTCCCCTGGTCTAGGAATGAGCCTTCATAGCACAGTAGGACAAAATTGGTCATGAAATGCCTCCCAAACATTGGTCAGATTTATGGCAAAGAAGAGAGACTGTGGACAATAAATATCACATGCCATTTCAGTAAGCAAAGGATGTTGTCATTATCAAGTCATCAGCCACTGCAGCCGACCCCCTCGGTACACCCTGAGGGGAATTCAGGATGGAGAAAAACAGAATAGTGGTCATAAATGGTTAAGATGCATATCGAATGATTTCAATAAGCCCAGACTCTTGCATCTTCCCATACACAGAAAAGCATTAAAATCATTAACTTGGGATATCTAGTTTTTGTGATGTCTGTATCCCAGGCTTAAGTCCTCAGTAAGTCCACTGAATGAAACATAATTCTCAAATATTAGGCTGTGCATTTTTTAAAGTCAACAATTTTGACGACCAGTGAAGGGAGTCAGAACAGACTTCTCTCGTTTGCCTGAACTCTACGAGGATACAGAGCCTTAGTACCAGCAGAGACCTCTTGTGTCCATCCACCTCCTTGGAGGGTCCAGACAAACTCATGGTTCTTGGATCTCCTGATCATTGGTTGATAACCCTGAGTTTTACTTGGCAGCATATAACAGGTATCTGGCCCCCATCTTTCAGCTGGGGGAGCCTGGTTGAAAAACACTGGGAAAAATTACTCTCCCAGTTGAAAGATGCTGAGGAAGCCTTGTTGAAAGATATTGGGATTTACTCAGTTGAGAGACACTGAGTATTCCGAACTGGGTGATTAGATGAGAGGCTTGCCCAACATCTTTCCCAGCCTCCAACTAACACCCCAGCCAGATTTATGTGCTTACAAAACTTATACTTACAAGTACTTACTTAAATGGGAATTAAAGGAAATCTCACCCTGAAAATAGCCAAGATAGGGCTCTTCTACTGTGTACACAATTAAGTTAGAGAAGGCCAGCTTTTTATAGCATCTTTTCAGAATTCTGACCTTAAAGAAACAAAAGCACTTCTAGGAGGAACTTACATATCTCTCCCATGTCTTTGAGATGTAAATGTTCTACCTGATCTTCTTAGGTACTCTTTTTTTTCCCCCCTGTGTTTTGAGAGCTTGGTCTCTGCCATCTGGAAGGTACACATATGGTGTACTTTTGGCAGCCAGTTGAATAGGGAGGGATTCTGAGCAGTTTTTTGTTTGTTTTTTTGCTGTTTTTGTTTGTTTGTTGGGACATTTTTTTCTTTTTCTTTTTTCTTTTTTTTTTTTTTTGTCTGACTGCCAACTCTCAGGGGAAATTTGTCATAAGAGCTTCCAGAAAGGGCTTTTGTCATCTTAACCTTTGTTGTGTCCACCTGTACAATAAAGTCCCTTTACTTTCTTAGACTGTTTTGGGGAGTAAATTTTCTAGATCTTGTGAGGCTACTTTCTTTGCACTCTCTTGTTGGGACAGCTCTTGCATCTTATGGGTTTGAATGACTATTAAGTTATATCTCATTAATGGCCAGACAATGGATCCTTTAAATTGGAGAAACTTTTAAACTGGTAAATTTTTAAAGAGCTCTCATTATAAATAACTGCTTTATTGGCACCTATGAAAAAATCAAATTAGAAGGCAGATGCAAAATATATATATAATGGCTAACCTAAGTACTCCCTTAGTTTAAAACAAACAAACAAGCAAACAAAAAATGGTTTTGGAAGCCTTATTTGTGGGTGCTACTTCTCCTTAATGGGTCTTGGAAATGCTAATAAAAACGTTAGGTTAATCGATGCTACTTAGGTTGATTAAGGGTGGGAGAAAAAACTGAGGGGAAAAGTTCTAGAGACTTTTTTTTCCCAACTAGGTGGAAATTTTAAAGGAACTCCTCCCAAAAGATAAAAATCTTTAGATGATTATTAAGAAATTGAATAAATAAAATGGACAGTAATATGATTAAAACAAAAGTTTTTTCTACAACACTACCTAAGGTTAGATGGGCCAAAGAGACCCCCTATTGGTCCCCGACATTAAAGGGCCCCAAACATGTCCACCCTATTTACCCCAGTGTAATATATATACATATATATAGGACTGGAGAAAAAAATTACACTGAGATATCTGACCAGCAATTGCTTAGGGCAACAGTTAGGCCAATTAACCAAGTTAAAAGATTGACAAAAGGGCCTGACTCCCTCAGCTCAACTCCTCATTGGAGACACCAGAGCCTTTTATACAAAAAAATAGATAAAATGGTCAGGGGATAAAAGGAAAGCTTCTAGGACTCCTTGTAAGACCAAGGTTTGTTGATGGGGTCCTAATGGAAACTAAAGTTAAAAGTATAACAGTTGACAGAATTGAGATGTATGTCTGTGTGTACATTATATGTATGAGATTTCTCTACTTCTGGAAAATATAAAAATAATGTTTTAAAAGAGCTCTATTTAATTGGCTTAAAAGTAAGTTCTTACAAATTAAATATCTAAATATAAAGGAAACTGGCCAGAATGAATTTCAGGTTTATGTGATCTAGGAAATATTCAATATTAAATTAATGTTTAGTATTAGAGCTAGCTTAGGCTTGTTGGTTTAATCAATACAGACATGTCCTGATTTTATTGTACCTAGGTTTACTGAAGGTCAATAAGTTCATGTTATTTCTGTTGCAGAGTTTGTCAGCAAGAAAAAAATAACTTGGTATGATGATATATTCATAAGTAAGTTATAAAATAAAGACAAATGAGATAAGAGTTTTCAGGTGAACACTTTAGGAATAATTATGTTTTGGGTATGTCTATCTAAAATAGTTTCTCCAGATTTTTTGTAACTTGAAACTTCAGAGTTTCGTTAAGTTAAATAATGGAATTCATTGAATATCCAGATCATTTCAAGTAAGATCAAATACTGGAACATTGACTGCTAAACTGGTCTAAATTTGCCTAATTTTGTCTCTTTACAAGAGAGAACTGAAAGATATTTGGGGTTTGTTAGACACATGTCTTGTACCACATTGAGAAAAGAAATACTATGAAAAGCTCTATGTTTCTAGAGGTTATGGAATGTTCCTAAGTTTGCCAATCAGGAAATGTTGGTTTGGCAAACAGTTCAAAATTGCTTGCTTTTCAGGTTTTGCTAGAGATTTTAAGAGTTGAAAATTATAATAAAATATTTAATTAAAGCTAGAAATAATAAGGGAAATGTGTCAGTATGCAATGAAAGTAGGATATGAGTTTTCAGCAAAAGAAGGTATGAGGAATGGAAGTGTATTTTGTTAAGGGGAAAGAGTGATTTTGTCCTAGAACTGCTTGTTTCAGGATGGAAAAATAAGGGACAAATGAATATGGATACATAAAGTTGTGGAAGGTTTGTAGAAATGGAGCCCTTAAAAAGGAGTTTTGTACATGCTAAGGCTGAGATTGGATTGAATTTAATTAGATAAATGATTTCTGTTATTGAGGGTGGGCTGATGCAGGATTGGAGTTTGGTTTTCTCTCTCTGTTAAGAGAACAAAATTTTCTTGGAATGTTGAGCTACTTTTGATAACAGATTGTGAATTTCTTTGCCTTCTAAATGATCTGTATTTGACTTAAAAACCTTTTATTGTCACTTTGGTTAACTGAATAAGTATTGCTTCATGGTGGTCTATGATTCTATTTGACCAAGTGTTTAAAAAATAATTTTTTTTTTGATATTTTTTGACGAACTTTCCAAATGTCAAATTCTAAATAAAGTTCTTCTGATCTCTGGCTAACTTTGGGATTCTTCAAAGGGACACTGAAATATCTCAAAGAGAGATACTAAATTCATTAGGTTTATTATGTATGTTAAATTACATGGGAAACATTGTCAAATAAGTGGTGATAAAACCTTCTTAGGTTATATTGTGTGGGTTAATGTCTTTAATATAGATATTCCAAAATTTATTTGGAATTCCTAAAATTCTGATGTCTTGGTATAATGTTCTAAGTCATAATTCCAGTTATTATCTTAAAATGTTGTATGTCACAGAAATAACCAAGTTTCTTGTCAATTGCATTGTAATCAGGTCTTTAACCATGCGATTTTAAGTCTTTTGTTATTTATAGACAATCATTGTTTTATTCTGATGCTTTTACAAAATGAAGATCTTCAAGAAGATTCATAAAAAGGACTTTTTGGCAAATATAAGTTTCTGATGACTTTTAGATCATACCACTGAAATGGGTAAGAAACTTAAAACTCTAATGGAAAACCTGATGACTTCATACAGATCAACAGAAATTGATTATATGGGACTGAATAAACTGATAAATATTATATAGTTTCATGACATTTTTCTGAAAAATACTGGCTTTCAATCTTTGTTTTCCAGAAAACCGTTCCTCTTACACTATGATAAGTTGATAAAGTATACCTTTGTAAACAAAAATAAAACATTTATCTTTTTCTCTCTACCTGATCCTTTCAGAATTTGGTTTCTCTAGCTGGCTCCCCTGTGGATTTGATGGCTTATTTTCACCAGATTACAATTTATACTAATCATTGTTTTAATTTGTTCTCTCTTGTTTACAAATTATTGATGCCTTGTGCCTCTTTCTGCTATACTATGATTTTATTAATGTTACTACCTGTATTACTTATATCCTATCTATTTTACAAGATTACTGTCTCTTACTTTACCCAATGTGTAACCAGACCTCAGACAAAATTAATGATGGCTAAATGTCTTGAGGAAATCCAACATAAGTATAACTGTATATAGAATAATTGTAGTGGTACAACTCTACATATGGGAAGAAGCAACAAGGGAAAACATTTCCTGGATCATAATAGACTAGTAAAACAGGTGATCCAAAGAATTTTAGATTATCAACAAGGCTTAATCCAAAAATTATCACATTGAATGGCCTATCAACAGAATCCTCCCCTGGTCTAGGAATGAGCCTTTGTAGTGCAGTAGGACAAAATTGGTCATGAAATGCCTCCCAAACATTGGTCGAAATTATAGTGAAGAGGAGAGACTGTGGACAATAAATATTGCCTGCTATTTCAGTAAACAAAGGACGTTGCTGTCATCAAGACATCAGCCACTGCAGCTGACCCCCTCAGTACTCCCTGAGGGGAATTCAGGATGGAGAAAAACAGGATAGTTGTCCTAGATAGTTAAGGTACATATCAAAGGAATGATTTCAATAAGCCCAGACTCTTGCATCTTCCCATACATAGAAAAGCATTAAAGTCATTAACTTGAGATGTAGTCTGCTAAATAAAACATAATTCTCAATGTTTAGGTTGTGCGTTTTTTTCAGTCAACATACCTTAAACCTGTTGTTAAAAAGAAGCAAGCGCAAAATGGAATCACTCCTGCTAAGCCTCACCAAGAATTAACGCTTAACCTAATTGCAGTTTCAACCTCTCCCAGGAGTGGAATTTTAAACCAGTCAGTCTGGAATTTCCAGGTCAGCTCTAGTGAGGTAATCTGCATAATTATAAACCTCCTGCCCTTCCCCCTAAAGGAAAGTAACTTAGCCTGAAACAACCCTTTCTTTTCTTTTGCTAATAACTTCCTTGTCCTACCCAGTTTCTGCCTATAAAATCCTTTCATTTTTTACATCTCCTCAGAGTGCCTTTGCTATCTCTATAGATCATTTGGGTAGAATTGGTATGTTTAGTATGTTGAATCTTTCAATCCATGACAATGGTATGTATTTCCATTTACTTCTTTGGTTTCTTTCATCAACATTTTGTAATTTTCAGCATATAGATTTTAAGTGATTTTTTTAAAGCTTATATCTTAACTGTTTAATTTTCTTTGGAGTGATTGTACCTGATATGATGTGTAAATTGTGGTGAAATATACATGACATAAAATTTACCCTTTTAACCATTTTGAAATGTACAATTCAGTGACACTAATTATATTCACAAAGTGGTGCAATCATCACCAATATGCATTTCCAGAACTTTTTCAGCATCCCAAACAGAAACACTGAACACATTAAACAATACTTTTGTACGCCCTTCTTCCAGTCCCTGGTGTTCCTGGTGAATTTAAGGTTCTTTCTTCATCTTGAAAGAATTTGGAGATGAGGCAGGGAGGTCAAGAAAGTAAAGTTAGCGTTTATTTAAGCAAGAATACACTCTCAGAGGGAGAGCTGGCAGACAGGTGAGGAGCTGCTGCCTTGGGTTTCTTTGGCAAGCCGGTTATGAGGGGCATACAAATGAATGGGTGGAATATTCACTGCGAAAGGAGGAGTTTGGGGGTCATATTCCCTGATTTCCATCCCAGCTCCATCTTCCCAAGGGGAGGAGGGATTTTGCCCTTATTTAGCTTAGATCAAAAGTGTTATGGTGTCGGTGCATGATGGGTACTTTTATCTGTAAGGCTAATTTTATTGTAATAGCATAATGAGCAACAGGTTACATTCAGACTCAGGAGATTCCTGCCTTTCCCCACTTTTCTTTGTTTCCAGGACACTTATCACCCAGAATGCATGGTTTCCTGTCAGTCTGGAGGTTCCTGCTTTTCTTTGCTGCCCATGGACCCCCGCTGGTCACAGGATCCATCATTTTCTGCCACTTATCACCTGACCCCGTTTCTCTGCTCATACCTAGCTACCTGCCTGCTGTAACACTGGTTACTTCTATTCTACTTTCTGTCTCTAAGAATTTTAGGTATCTCATGTAACTGGAATCATATAATATTTATCTTTTGGTTTCTGGCTTATTTCATTTATTGTGAGGTTTTCAAGATTCATCTGTGTCACAGTAAAAGGATGCAGAACTATCTCATCAGCCAGATGTCCATTTTTTATTATTATGTGTGGATTCACCCATGTCATAGCATTTATCACAATTTCAATTTTTAAGGCTGAATAACATTCCATTATATGAATATACTACATTTTGTTTATTCAGCTGTTGCTGGATGTTTGAATTGGTTACACATTTTGGTTCTTGTGAATACGGCTGCTATGAACATTAATGTACAAGTATCTGCTTGAGTCCTTGCTTTCAATTTTTTGGACATACACCTAAGAGTAGAATTGCTGGATCATATGGTAATTCTATGTTTAACTTTTTGAGAAACCACCAAATGGTTTTCCATAGCACTGCACCATTTACATTTCCACCAACAATGCATGAGAATTCCAATGTCTCCACACCCTTTTCAACACATTATTTTCTGTTTTGTTTTGTTTGACATATTACTTTATATATTCTAGGTATTAATCCTTTATCAGACAAGTGATTTTTAAGAATTTTCTTCCATTCTGTGGATTTTCTTTTCACTCTCTCAATAATGTCCTTTCATGCAGAAAAGTTTTAAATTTTAGTGATGTCCAAATTACCTATATTTTGTTGTTGTTGTTACCCATACTTTTGGTGTCATATCAAAGAAATAGTGCCAAATATAATGTAATGAAGATTTACCCCTGTGTTTTCTACTACAAATTGTATAATTTTAGCTCTTATTTTTAGATCTTTCATCCATTTTGAGTTAATTTTGTACATGGTGTAAAGAAAGGGTCTAACTTTATTCTTTTGCACATGTATATCCAGTTTTTCCAGCACCAATTATTGAAAACACTATGCTTTTTCCTATTGAATAACCTTGGCACACTTGTCAAAAATCAGTTGACCATATATGCAAGGGTTTATTTCTGGAGTCTCTATTCTACTCCATTTGTCTATTTGTCTGTCCTTATGCCACTGTTTGTTTTTCAGTTTTTGCATTTACATTGTCTATAGATATAAATGTGATGATTTGTGTGTTTATTTTGTGTTCTGCAGCCTTGCTTAATTCACTTATTCTGGGAGTTTTTTTGTAGATGTCTCAGAATATTATATGTAGACACTCATGTCATCTTTAAATAGAGATCAGTCTCTTTCTTCCCTTTTACAAAGTATGATTTTTATTTCTTTTTCTTGTTATATTGCAGTGGCTAGAAATTTCAGTACTATGTTGAATAAGAGAAGTATAGCAGACATCCTAATGTTAGGGGAAAAGCATTCAGTTTTCACCACTACATATAATGTAAGTAGTAGTGTTTTCGTAGATGTTCTTTATCAAGTTGAGGAGATTGCCCTCTATTTCTAGTTTGCTGAGGTTTAAAAAAATATTTTTATGAATATGGTAAAAAGATCATTGGTTGCTGGGGGTGGGGGAAAGAATGAATAGACAGACAGAGCATAGAGGATTTTTAGGGCAGTGAAAATACTTTGTATGATACCATAATAATGGATAAATGTCATTTTACATTTGTCCAAACCCATAGAATGTACAAAACCAAGAGTGAACCCTAGTGTAAACTTTGGACTTTGGGTGATTATGGTGTGTCAATATAGGTTTGTCAATTGTAACAAATGTACAACTCTGGTGGGTGATATTCATAATAGGGTAGGCTATGCATATATGGGGAAAGTGAGTATATGGGGAATCTCCCTTCCTTCTCAATTTTGCTGTGAACCTAAAAGTGATCTAAAAAAATAAGGTCTTAAAAAAAAGAACCTCCCTCCATGTCAGCTTTGCTAGGAATAGGGGAAGGAGGAAGCTCAGCAGAAGGCTTTTTTTTCCCTATTTTTAAAATTATGTAATCATTCTCATTTAATATTATTGATATAGTTTGTTTACCTCTGCTATTTCACTTTTTGTTTTATATTTTATCATATCTTTTTTCTCTATTCCTCCTGCATTATTTTTCATTAAGTAGATATTTTGTGATGTAGCATTTTAATTTATTTAATTTTTTTTTAAGTATAATGTTTAGTTATTTCCTTCATGTTTGCTCTAGGGTTTACCATATGCATCTTCACTTATCAGAATTAGCACCAGATTTACACTAACTTAAATCCAGTGAGATATGGAAATGTTACTCCCACCTCTATGGATATATATCTTCTTTCTCCTTTTTGTGCTATTATTGTTATACATATTATGTCTATATATGTTAAAAGCCCAACAATAATTTGTTATAATTATTAGTTTATATAATTTTATGTCTTTTAAATAAGCTGAGGAGGAGATTAACCAAGATGGCGGAGTAGAAGGACGTGCTCTCACTCCCTCTTGCGAGAGCACCAGAATCACAACTGGCTGCTGGACAATCATTGACAGGAAGACCCTGGACTTCACCAAGGAGGATACCCCACGTCCAAGGACAGAGGAGAAGCCACAGTGAGATGGTAAGAGGGGCGCAATCAGAGTAAAATCAAATCCCATAACTGCTGGGTGGGTGACTCACAGACTGGCAAACACTTATACCACAGAAGTCCACCCACTGGAGTGAAGGTTCTGAGTCCCACATCAGGCTTCCCAACCTGGGGGTCTGGCAACGGGAGAGAGGAATTCCTAGAGAATCAGACTTTGAAGCCTAGTGGGAATTGATTGCAGGACTTTGACAGGACTGGGGGAAACAGAGACCCCACTCTTGGAGGGCACACACAAAGTAATGTGTGCATTGGGACCCAGGGGAAGGAGCAGTGACCCTCGGGGAGACTGAACCAGACCTACCTGCTGGTGTTGGGGGGTCTGCTGCAGAGGTGGGTGGTGGCTCTGTTTCAACGTGGGGATAAGGACACTGGCAGCAGAGGTTCTGGGAAGTTCTCCTTGGTGTGAGCCCTCCCAGAGTCTGCCATTAACCCCACCAAAGAGCACGGGTAGGCTCCAGTGTTGGGTTGCCTCAGGCAAAACAACCAACAGGGAGGGAACCCAGCCCCACCCATCAACAGTCAAGTGGATTAAGGTTTTACTGAGCTCTGACCGCCACAGCAACAGTCAGCTCTACCCACCACCAGAGCCTCCCATCAAGCCTCTTAGATAGCCTCAACCACCAGAGGGCAGACAGCAGAAGCAAGAAAAACTACAATCCTGCAGTATGTGGACCAAAAACCACAGTTACAGAAAGATAGAGAAGATGAAAAGGCAGAGGGCTATGTACCAGATGAAGGAACAAGAAAAACCCCCAGAAAAACAACTAAATGAAGTGGAGATAGGCAACCTTCCAGAAAAAGAATTCAGAATAATGATAGTGAAGATGATCCAGGACCTCGGAATAAGAATGGAGGCAAAGATTGAGAAGATGCAAGAAATGATTAACAAAGACCTAGAAGAATTAAAGAACAAACAAACAGAGATGACCAATACAATAACTGAAATGAAAACTACACTGGAAGGAATCAATAGCAGAATGACTGAGGCAGAAGAACGGATAAGTGACCTGGAAGACAGAATGGTGGAATTCACTCCTGTGGAACAGACTAAAGAAAAAAGAATGAAAAGAAATGAAGACAGCCTAAGAGACCTCTGGGACAACATTAAACGCAACAACATTCGCATTATAGGGGTCCCAGAAGGAGAAGAGAGAGAGAAGGGACCAGAGAAAATATTTGAAGAGATTATAGTCGAAAACTTCCCTAACATGGGAAAGGAAATAGCCACCCAAGTCCAGGAAGCACAGAGAGTCCCATACAGGATAAACCCAAAGAGAAACACGCCGAGACACATAGTAATCAAAGTGGCAAAAATTAAAGACAAAGAAAAATTATTGAAAGCAGCAAGGGAAAAACGACAAATAACATACAAGGGAACTCCCATAAGGTTAACAGCTGATTTCTCAGCAAAAACTCTACAAGCCAGAAGGGAGTGGCATGATATACTTAAAGTGATGAAAGGGAAGAACCTACAACCAAGATTACTCTACCCGGCAGGATCTCATTCAGATTTGATGGAGAAATCAAAAGCTTTACAGCCAAGCAAAAGCTAAGAGAATTCAGCACCACCAAACCAGCTCTACAACAAATGCTAAAGAAACTTCTCTGAGTGGGAAACACAAGAGAAGAAAAGGACCTACAAAAACAAACCCAAAACAATTAAGAAAATGGTCATAGGAACATACATATCGATAATTACCTTAAACGTGAATGGATTAAATGTCCCAACCAAAAGACATAGACTGGCTGAATGGATACAAAAACAAGACCCATATATATGCTGTCTACAAGAGACCCACTTTAGACCTAGGGACACATACAGACTGAAAGTGAGGGGATGGAAAAAGATATTCCATGCAAATGGAAATCAAAAGAAAGCTGGAGTACCTATACTCATATCAGATAAAATAGACTTTAACATAAAAAATGTTAGAAGAGACAAGGAAGGACACTACATAATGATCCAGGGATCAATCCAAGAAGAAGATATAACAATTATAAATATATATGCACCCAACATAGGAGCACCTCAATACATAAGGCAACTGCTAACAGCTATAAAAGAGGAAATCGACAGTAACACAGTAATAGTGGGGGACTTTAACACCTCACTTACACCAATGGACAGATCATCCAAAATGAAAATAAATAAGGAAACAGAAGCTTTAAGTGACACAATAGACCAGATAGATTTAATTGATATATATAGGACATTCCATCCAAAAACAGCAGATTACACGTTCTTCTCAAGTGCGCATGGAACATTCTCCAGGATAGATCACATCTTGGGTCACAAATCAAGCCTCAGTAAATTTAAGAAAATTGAAATCATATCAAGCATCTTTTCTGACCACAATGCTATGAGATTAGAAATGAATTACAGGGAATAAAATGTAAAAAAGACAAACACATGGAGGCTAAACAATGCGTTACTAAATAACCAAGAGATCACTGAAGAAAGCAAAGAGGAAATCAAAAAATACCTAGAGACAAATGACAATGAAAACACGAAGACCCAAAACCTATGGGATACAGTGAAAGCAGTTCTAAGAGGGAAGTTTATAGCTAGACAAGCCTACCTAAAGAAACAAGAAAAATCTCAAGTAAACAATCTAACCTTACACCTAAAGAAACTAGAGAAAGAAGAACAAACAAAACCCAAAGTTAGCAGAAGGAAAGAAATCATAAAGATCAGAGCACAAATAAATGAAATAGAAGCAAAGAAAACAATAGCAAAGATCAATAAAACTAAAAGTTGGTTCTTTGAGAAGATAAACAAAATTGATAAGCCATTAGCCAGACTCATCAAGAAAAAGAGGGAGAGGACTCAAATCAATACAATCAGAAATGAAAAAGGAGAAGTTATAACAGACACCGCAGAAATACAAAGCATGCTAAGAGACTACTACAAGCAACTTTATGCCAATAAAATGGACAACCTGGAAGAAATGGACAAATTTTTAGAAAGGTATAAGCTTCCAAGTCTGAATCAGGAAGAAACAGAAAATATGAACAGACCAATCACAAGTAATGAAATTGAAACTGTGATTAAAAATCTTCCAACAAACAAAAGTCCAGGACCAGATGGCTTCACAGGCGAATTCTATCAAACATTTAGAGAAGAGTTAACACCTATCCTTCTCAAACTCTTCCAAAAAATTGCAGAGGAAGGAACACTCCCAAACTCATTCTTTGAGGCCACCATCACCCTGATACCAAAACCAGGCAAAGACACTACAAAAAAATTACAGACCAATATCACTGATGAATATAGATGCAAAAATCCTCAACAAAATACTAGCAAACAGAATCCAACAACACATTAAAAGGATCATACACCACAATCAAGTGGGATTTATCCTAGGGATGCAAGGATTATTCAATATATGTAAATCAATCAATGTGATACACCATATTAACAAACTGAAGAATAAAAACCATATGATCATCTCAATAGATGCAGAAAAAGCTTTTGACAAAATTCAACACCCATTTATGATAAAAACTCTCCAGAAAGTGGGCATAGAGGGAACCTACCTCAACATAATAAAGGCCATATATGACAAACCCATAGCAAACATCATTCTCAATGGTGAAAAACTGAAAGCATTTCCTCTAAGATCAGGAACGAGACAAGGATGTCCACTCTCACCACTATTATTCAACATAGTTCTGGAAGTCCTAGCCACGGCAATCAGAGAAGAAAAAGAAATAAAAGGAATACAAATTGGAAAAGAAGAAGTAAAACTGTCACTGTTTGCGGATGACATGATACTATACATAGAGAATCCTAAAACTGCCACCAGAAAACTGCTAGAGCTAATTAATGAATATGGTAAAGTTGCAGGATACAAAATTAATGCACAGAAATCTCTTGCATTCCTATACACTAATGATGAAAAATCTGAAAGAGAAATTATGGAAACACTCCCATTTACCATTGCAACAGAAAGAATAAAATACCTAGGAATAAACCTACCTAGGGAGACAAAAGACCTGTATGCAGAAAACTATAAGACACTGATGAAAGAAATTAAAGATGATACCAACAGATGGAGAGATATACCATGTTCCTGGATTGGAAGAATAAACATTGTGAAAATGAGTATACTATCCAAAGCAATCTACAGATTCAATGCAATCCCTATCAAATTACCAATGGTAGTTTTTACGGAGCTAGAACAAATCATCTTAAAATTTGTATGCAGACACAAAAGACCCCGAATAGCCAAAGCAGTCCTGAGGGAAAAAAACGGAGCTGGAGGAATCAGACTCCCTGACTTCAGACTATACTATAAAACTACAGTAATCAAGACAATATGGTACTGGCACAAAAACAGAAACATAGATCAATGGAACAAGATAGAAAGCCCAGAGATTAACCCACACACCTATGGTCAACTAATCTATGACAAAGGAGGCAAAGATATACAATGGAGAAAAGACAGTCTCTTCAATAAGTCTTGCTGGGAAAACTGGACAGCTACATGTAAAAGAATGAAATTAGAATACTCCCTAACACCATACACAAAAATAAACTCAAAATGGATTAGAGACCTAAATATAAGACTGGACACTATAAAACTCTTAGAGGAAAACATAGGAAGAACACTCTTTGACATAAATCACAGCAAGATCTTTTTTGATCCACCTCCTAGAGTAATGGAAATAAAAACAAAAATAAACAAATGGGACCTAATGAAACTTCAAAGCTTTTGCACAGCAAAGGAAACCATAAACAAGACGAAAAGACAACCCTCAGAATGGGAGAAAATATTTGCAAATGAATCAACGGACAAAGGATTAATCTCCAAAATATATAAACAGCTCATTCAGCTCAATATTAAAGAAACAAATACCCCAATCCAAGAATGGACAGAAGACCTAAATAGACATTTCTCCAAAGAAGACATACAGATGGCCACGAAGCACATGAAAAGATGCTCAACATCACTAATTATTAGAGAAATGCAAATCAAAACTACAATGAGGTATCACCTCACTCCTGTTAGAATGGGCATCATCAGAAAATCTACAAACAACAAATGCTGGAGAGGGTGTGGAGAAAAGGGAACCCTCTTGCACTGTTGGTGGGAATGTAAATTGATACAGCCACTATGGAGAACAATATGGAGGTTCCTTAAAAAACTAAAAATAGAATTACCATATGACCCAGCAATCCCACTACTGGGCATATACCCAGAGAAAACCATAATTCAAAAAGACACATGCACCGAATGTTCATTGCAGCACTATTTACAATAGCCAGGTTATGGAAGCAACCTAAATGCCCATCAACAGACGAATGGATAAGGAAGTTGTGGTACATATATACAATGGAATATTACTCAGCCATAAAAAGGAACGAAATTGAGTCATTTGTTGAGAAGTGGATGGATCTAGAGACTGTCATACAGAGTGAAGTAAGTCAGAAAGAGAAAAACAAATATCGTATATTAATGCATGTATGTGGAACCTAGAAAAATGGTACAGATGAGCCAGTTTGCAGGGCAGAAGTTGAGACACAGATGTAGAGAACGGACATATGGACACCAAGGGGGGAAAACTGCAGTGGGGTGGGGATGGTGGTGTGCTGAATTGGGCGATTGGGATTGGCATGTATACACTGATGTGTATAAAATTGATGCCTAATAAGAACCTGCAGTATAAAAAAACAAACAAACAAAACAACTAATAGTAAACTTTCATTGGGTTATTTGTATGGAAATATGTTAATATAAATGTTTCAGACATTACATGAAATTTCTAAAAATCTTATATTTGTATTTGTATGGAAATATGTATGGAAATATGTTAATATAAATGTTTCAGACATTACATGAAATTTCTAAAAATCTTATATGTTCTGGTATAATGTTATAAGTAATAATCCTAGTTATTACTTTAAAATGTATATCTCAGAAATAACTAATTTTCTTGTCAACTGCATTATTATGAACTTTCATCAAATCTTTAACCATGGTCATTTTTAAGTCTTTTGTCATTTACAGACAGTTCTGGGTGTACTCTGGTGCTTTTGCAAATATGTTCCTATAAAAGGGTTTCATCTTCAAGAAATTCATGGAAAAGACTCTGACAAGTACAGGTTTCTGGTAACTGACTGTACTGCTGAACTGAATGAATAAGCATTTTCAGAACTCTAATGAAAAACTGATGAACTCATAAAAGTGCTAACAAAAGATCAAGATAAAAAATAATTAATTACATGGGACTGAGTGAACTGATGAGGATGAGTATAATTTTTGTGACTTTCTGTCTGAATTAAAAAAAAAAAATCCCACAAGGACTCAGAGGCAAAGAATATACAAATCAATTTTCACTGCAAAGTAAAGGAGCTGTTGTTACAGTGGAGGATTACTGGACTGAATGTCAATATTATGACATAGTATGAGTGTGTTTTATGTTTGGTAATTGCAATCATTGTTGCTTTTGTTGTGGTCATCCATGTACAATGCTTGGTGTCAGTCTATTTATCTCTTGTAAAAATAAAATACAGTGTGTGTGTGTGAAAAAAAAAAGCTGAGGAAAGAAAGAAGAGCAAGTATATATGTAAGCATTTGTTATATTAACCTTTTTTTATTTTTTATTGAAGTACAGTTTAATTACAATGTTGTGTTAATTACTGCTGTACAGCAAAGTGACTCAGTTATACATATACATATTCTTTTTCATATTCTTTTCCATTATCGTTTATCATAGGATATTGAATATAGTTCCCTGTGCTATACAGTAAGACCTTGTTGTTTATCCATCCTATATACACCAGTTTTCATCTGTTAATCCCAAACTCCCACTCTTACCCTCTCCCACCCCCCAGCCCTTGGCAACCATCAGTCTATTCTCTATGTCCCTGATTTTGTTTCTGTTTCATAGATAGGTTCATTTGTGTCATATGTTCGATTCCACAGATAAGTGATACCATATGATATTTGTCTTAACCTTCTTATTTGTCATTTTGTGTTGTCTTCATTTGTTCCTATGGATTCAACTTACTATCAGGAATCATTTTATAAGCTCGATACAACTTTTCTCCAACCTAAAATCTGTTGTGCTGTTATTGACAAATATATTTCTATATGTTAAATGCCCCAAAGTGCATTTTATACATATTTGTTTATAAAATTGCTTTTTAAATTAGTTTAGAGAAGAAAGAGGAAGAAATAGGCATTTATATTGGTTTATAATTATGTAATTTCCTTTTCCCTTGCGCTTTGTTTTTTTTTTTTTTTTTTCATATAGAATCAAATTACTGTCTTGAGTTAGTTGATTTTAGCCTGAAGAACATTCTTTAGCATTTCTTATAAGGTGAGCCACAAAGCAACAAATTTTCTCACCTTTTGTTTATTTGGGTATGTCTTTATTTCACCTTCATTTTTGAAAGATAGCTTTGATGGATGTAAGATTCTTGATTGTTTCAGATTTATTTTCTTTGCCAATGATCCAAGGCTTGCCTCATATTTTTGGGAGATCTTCAATTTGATCTGGCAGAGAAATAAACCTACCTGGGCTGCTTTCCATTGCTGGGTTGGTGGTTCCGAAATGCTGGGTTGGCAGTGTGGTGTTAGATGCCCTGCCCATTCTTAAGTCCTGGGAAATCCCAAACCAGTTCACATTATTTTTAACTACCTTTCAGAGATTTATTTTGGTTGCCTTTTGAACTATTTCCAAGGTTTAGTTGTACATAGTAGCAAAGAGCCACCCCACTTGGGATAATGAGTTTATGCCATCTTATTCCAACTAGAAGTGTCCTGATGAGAATTTCAGAAACATAAAATTGCATGTGTAGAATGTAGATAGATTATGAAGGAGCTACACACACCATAAGCACTTAGACTTGAAGCTATAAGCATTTAGGGGTTCATTGTAGGTTTTTTATCAGAGCAGTGATGTGATAGAAGTGGTAGTTTTAGAAGATTAGTCTGTTCACACTGTGCAGAATAAATTAGAGGTTCAAATTGCTTTTAGTTGATTGTATTCTAGTTAATTGCCACCGATGCATCTAATACTACCATAAGTTGTGCTGTTGATGAAAATACTAAACTACACAGGCTCTGTGTTCAGCTCTATGAACACACCATTTATTATGTTGTCTCTCAGATCTAAGCATTTATATAACCCTGTATTTAAGATCCCAAATTAGGGCTGTGAATAATAAGCTTCTTCTTAAACCAAAGCTTACCACAGATCAATATCAGGCAGTGGGTACCACTGTACCATGG
The DNA here is from genome assembly GCF_949987535.1 of Balaenoptera acutorostrata. Taxonomy (NCBI): domain Eukaryota; kingdom Metazoa; phylum Chordata; class Mammalia; order Artiodactyla; family Balaenopteridae; genus Balaenoptera; species Balaenoptera acutorostrata. The sequence goes on along the minus strand of NC_080085.1, from coordinate 56,431,922 downwards.
ACATTTTCTCAATGTCTAAAGCTATGAACTAGATCCCTGATACAAGGTAAAAACCCTGACTCTTGCAGGTCTTGACCATTTGCTATTCTAGTCAACAGACTCATTAGAATGTAGTTTAAATAAACTAAGCAATTATACCCAATTTATCTAGTGATATTATCTCAACAAGGATAAGAAGCTATTCCAAGAAAACTGAGGAGAGAGATGTGGGCAACACATGACAGAGCTATCAGGGATAGGGAACAAAAGATGGCATATGCACAAACTTGCCAGGGATCTGGGAGAGTTTAAAGGGAAACTACCCCTAGTTGGTTTTGATCAAAGTCTGTGTCTTGCTGACATACAGTCACTGTATGGTCTCAAAATTGGAAATCAATAATCCATCTTATAAGAAGTTGAAAAACAAGGTATTAATTAGGCAGAATCAGGAAGTGAGGGAAGAATGAGAGATTATATCAGTTTAGCCTATAATTCCTGCCTCAGTCTTCCCCGGATCCTCACAGCTGGTTCACCTACAAGCACAAAATCTCATCCCCCTCACCCCCTCCCAATTTCTGGGCCAAGCAAGCTTGGTCCCATCTCTCTCTATCCCAAAAGTGACTCCTATCACAGGATGTACTTTCTACAAAGCCCTCAAACACATTAAAAAAAAAAGTCATTCCTCCTTATCCTTTCCACAACCAAGTAAAATAATCTAAATTCCTTTAAGTTCTCAGAGAAATTATTTTCTACTCTTTTGATCATGTCTTTTTTTTTTTCCTGGACTATGTTCACATATTCTTTGCACACCTTGGGTACCAAAAGTAGATACAACATTCTTACAGAACTTTGACTATATATATATATATATATATATATATATATATATATATATATATATATGTATATGTATGTATGTACATACATATACATATATATATGTGTATATATATATGTATATACATACATATACATATATATATGTATATATATATATATATATACACATACTAAAGGAATTATCTGGTTTAATGAAACAAACAAAGCTTAGAGAGTTAGAAAATCAGGATCTAGGTTTGACTCCATTGCTAGATAACTTTTAGTCCTTAAGCAAGTCTCCTTACACCTCTGGTCTTCAGTTTTCCAAATCTATAAATGGTTCCTTCCAGTTGTGTCATTTTAAGATTTTGCCTCTGTTTGCTGCCTGCCCAATCATTTTCCAAATCCCAGCATCCTTTTGGTTCTTTTAATAACCACAGTGTGTTGCTGTCTCACATTCTGCTTGTGTTCCACCACTCCTAGATATTTCTCTTATTGATTAATATTTCTTTAACTAGATTTTGGAATTTTGTTTCTTAGATACTTAGGAGCCCATGCAATAGACTGGAATAGTTGCTACCTTTCCTATTTTATTTTATTATTTATTTATTTTTATTTTATTATATTAACATCTTTATTGGAGTATAATTGCTTTACAATGGTGTGTTAGTTGCTGCTATATAACAAAGTGAATCAGCTATATGTATACATATATATATCTCCAAATCTCCTCCTGCTTCATCTCCTTCTTACCCTCCCTATTCCACCCCTCTAAGTGGACACAAAGCACCGAGCAGATCTCCCTGTGCTATGCAGCTGCTTCCCACTAGCTACTGATTTTACATTTGGTAGTGTATATATATACATGCCACACTCCCACTTCGTCCCAGCTTACAATTCCCCCTCCGCATGTCCTCAAGTCCATTCTCTAAATCTGCGTCTTTACTCCTGTCCTGCCCCGAAGTTCATCAGAACCAATTTTTTTTTTTAGACTCCATATATATGTGTCAGCATAAAATAATTGTTTTTCTCTTTCTGACTTACTTCACTCTGTATGACAGACTCTAGGTCTAACCACCTCACTACAAATAACAATTTCATTTCTTTTTATGGCTGAGTAATATTCCATTGTATATACGTGCCACATCTTCTTTATCTATTCATCTGTCGATGGACATTTAGGTTGCTTCCATGTTCTGGTTATTGTAAATTGATCTGCAATGAACATTGTGGTACATGACTCTTTTTGAATTATGGTTTTCTCAGGGTATATGCCCAGTGGTGAGATTGCTGGGTCGTATGGTAGTTCTATTTTTAGTTTTTTAAGAAACCTCCATAATGTTTTCCATAGTGGCTGTATCAATTTACATTCCCACCACCAGTGTATGAAGGTTCCCTTTTCCCCACACCCTCTCCAGCGTTTATTGTTTGTAGATGTTTTTGATGGCCATTCTGACCGGTGTAAGATGATATCGCATTGTAGTTTTGATTTGCATTTCTCTAATGATCAATGATGTTGAACATTCCTTCATATGTTTGTTGGCAATCTGTATATCTTCTTTGGAGAAATGTCTATTTAGGTCTTCTGCCTATTTTTGGATTGGGTTGTTTGTTTTTTTGTTATTGAGCTGCATGAGCTGCTTGTAAATCTTGGAGATTAATCCTTTGTCAGTTTCTTCATTAGCAAATATTTTCTCTCATTCTGAGGGTTGCCTTTTCGTCTCTTTTCTGGTTTCCTATGCAGTGCAAAACCTTTAAGTTTCATTAGGCCCCATTTGTTTATTTTTGGTTTTATTTCCATTTCCCTAGGAGGTGGGTCAAAAAGGATCTTGCTGTGATTTATGTCATAGAGTGTTCTCCCTATGTTTTCCTCTAGGAGTTGTATAGTGTCTGGCCTTACATTTCGGTCTTTAATCATTTTGAGTGTATTTTTGTGTATGCTGTTAGGGAGTGTTCTAAATTCATTATTTTACATGTAGCTGTCCAGTTTTCCCAGCACCACTTATTGAAGAGGCTGTCTTTTCTCCATTGTATATTTTTGCCTCCTTTATCAAAAATAAGGTAACCATATGTGCGTGGGTTTATCTCTGGGCTTTCTATCCTGTTCCATTGATCTGTATTTCTGTTTTTGTGCCAGTACCATATTGTCTTGATTACCGTAGCTTTGTAGTATAGTCTGAAGTCCAGGAGCCTGATTCCTCCATCTCCGTTTTTCTTTCTCAAGATTGCTTTGGCTATTTGGGATCTTTTGTGTTTCCATACAAATTGTGAATTTTTTTGTTCTAGTTCTGTGAAAAATGTCAGTGGTAGTTTGGTAGGGACTGCATTGAATCTGTAGATTGCTCTGGGTTGTATAGTCATTTACATAATATTGATTCTTCCAATCCAAGAACATGGTATATCTCTCCATCTCTTTGATTCATCTTTAATTTCTTTCATCAGTGTCTTATGATTTTCTGCATACAGGTCTTTTCTCTCCTTAGGTAGGTTTCTTCCTAGGTATTTTATTTTTTTGTTGTAATGGTAAATGGGAATGTTTTCTTAATTTCACTTTCAGATTTTTCATCGTTAGTGTATAGGAATGCAAGAGATTTCTGTGTATTAATTTTGTATCCTGCTACTTTACCAAATTCATTGATTAGCTCTAGTAGTTTCCTGGTAGCATCTTTAGGATTCCTTATGTATAGTTTCATGTCATCTGGAAACAGTGACATGTTTACTTCTTCTTTTCCAATTTGGATTCATTTTATTTCTTTTTCTTCTCTGATTGCTGTGACTAAAACTTCCAAAACTATGCTGAATAATAGTGGTGAGGGTGGGAAACCTTGTCTTGTTCCTGGTCTTAGTGGAGATGAGTTCAGGTTTTCACCATTGAGAATGATGTTGGCTGTGGGTTTGTCATGTATGGCCTTTATTATGTTGAGGTAAGTCCCCCTATGCCTACTTTCTGCAGGGTTTTTATCATAAATGGGTGTTGAATTTTGTCGAAAGCTTTCTCTGCATCTATTGAGATGATCATATGCCTTTTATCCTTCAATTTGTTAAAATCGTGTATCACATTGATTGATATGCGTATATTGAAGAATCCTTGCATTTCTGGGAAAAACCCCACTTGAAGATGGTGTATGATCCTTTTAATGTACTGTTGGATTCTGTTTGCTAGTATTTTGTTGAGGATCTTTTCATCTATGTTCATCAGTGATATTGGCCTGTAGTTTTCTTTCTTTATGACATCTTTGTCTGGTTTTGGTATCAGGGTGATGGTGGCCTCATAGAATGAGTCTGAGGATGGTCCTCCCTCTGCTATATTTTGGAAGAGTTTGAGAAGGATAGGTGTTACCTCTTCTCTAAATGTTTGATAGAATTCACCTGTGAAGCCATCTGGTCCTGGGCATTTGTTTGTTGGAAGATTTTTAATCACAGTCTTAATTTCAGTGCTTGTGTTTGGTTTGTTTATATTTTCTATTTCTTTCTGCTTCAGTGTCGGAAGGTTTTGCTTTTCTAAGAATTTGTCCATTTCTTCCAGGTTGTCCATTTTATGGGCATATAGGTGCTTGTAACAATCTCTCATGATCCTTTTTGTATTTCTGCAGTGTCAGTTGTAACTTCACTTTTTTCATTTATAATTCTATTGATTTGAGTCTTCTCCTTTTTTTTCTTTATGAGTGTGGCTAATGGTTTTTCAATTTTGTTTATCTTCTCAAAGAACCAGCTTTTAGTTTTATTGATCTTTGCTATTTTTTCCTTCATTTCTTTTTTCATTTATTTCTGATTGATCTTTATGATTTCTTCCCTTCTGCTAACTTTGAGATTTTTTTTCTTTCTCTAATTGTTGTAGGTGTAAGTTTAGGTTGTTTATTTGAGAGGTTTCTTGTTTCTTGAGGTAGGATTGTATTGCCATAAACTTCCCTCTTAGAACTGCTTTTGCTGCATCCCACAGGTTTTGGGTCGTCGTGTTTTCATTGTCGTTTGTTTCTAGGTATTTTTTGATTTCCTCTTTGATTTCTTCAGTGATTTGTTGGTTTTTAAGTGGCGTATTGTTTACCCTCCATGTGTTTTTATTTTCTACAGATTTTTTCCTGTAATTGATATCTAGTCACATAGTGTTGTTGTTGGAAAAGATACTTGAAAGGATTTCAGTTTTCTTAAATTTACCAAAGATTAACTTGTGACCCACGATATGATCTATTGTGGAAAATATTCCATGAGCACTTGAGAAGAAAGTGTACTCTGTTGTTTTTGGATGGAATGTCCTATAAATACCAATTAAGTCCATCTTGTTTAATGTATTGTTTAAAGGTTGTGTTGCATTATTTATTTTCATTTTGGTTGATCTGTCAATTGGTGAAAGTGGGGTGTTAAAGTCCCCTACTATGATTGTGTTACTGTTTATTTCCCCCTTTATGGCTGTTAGTATTTGCCTTATGTATGGAGGTGCTCCTATGATAGGTGCATAAATATTTACAATTGTTCTATCTTCTTTTTCGATTGATCCCTTGATCATTATGTATTGTCTTTCCTTGTCTCGTGTAACATTCTTTATTTTAAAGTCTATTTTATCTGATATGAGTATTGCTACTCCAGCTTTCTTGTGATTTCCATTTTCATGGAATATCTTTTTACATCCCCTCACTTTCAGTCTGTATGTGTCCCTAGGTCTGAAGTGGGTCTCTTGTAGACAGCATATATATGGCTTTGTTTTTGTACCCATTCAGCCAGTCTGTGTCTTTTGGTTGGAGCATTTAATCCCTTTACCTTTAAGGTAATTATCCATACGTATGTTCCTATTATCATTTTCTTAATTGTTTTGGGTTTGTTATTGTAGGTCTTTTCCTTCTCTTGTGTTTCCTGCCTAGAAAATTTCCTTTAGCATTTGTTTTAAAGCTGGTTTGGTGCTCCTGAATTCTTTTCACTTCGCTTGTCTGTAAAGGTTTTAAATTCTAGGTCGAATCTGAATGACATCCTTGCTGGGTAGAGTAATCTTGGTTGTAGGTTTTTCCTTTTCATCACTTTAAATATGTCCTGCTACTCCCTTCTGGCTTGCAGAGTTTCTGCTGAAAGGTCAGCTGTTAACCTTATGGGGATTCCCTTGTATGTTATTTGTGTTTTCCCCTTGCTGCTTTTAATATTTTTTCTTTGTATTTAGTTATTGATAGCTTGATTAATATGTGTCTTGGCATGTGTCTTCTTGGATTTACCCTGTATGGGACTGTCTGTGCTTCCTGAACTTGGTTGACTATGTCCTTTCCCATATTAGGGAAGTTTTGAACTATAATCTCTTCAAATATTTTCTCAGTCCCTTTCTTTTTCTCTTCTTCTTCTGGGACTCCTGTCATTCGAATATTGGTGCCTTTAATGCTGTCCCAGAGGTCTCTGCTACTGTCCTCAATTCTTTTTTTCTTTTTTCTGCTCTGCAGTAGTTATTTCCACTATTTTATCTTCCAGGTCACTTATCCGTTCTTCTGCTTCAGTTATTCTGCTATTGATTCCTTCTAGAGAATTTTTAATTTTATTTATTGTGTTGTTCATCATTGTTTATTTGCTCTTTAGTTCTTCTAAGTCCTTATTAAACGTTTCTTGTATTTTCTCCATTCTATTTCCAAGGTTTTGTATCATCTTTACTATCATTACTCTGAATTCTTTTTCAGGTAGATTGCCTATTTACTCTTCATTTGTTTGGTCTGGTGTGTTTTTACCTTGCTCATTCATCTGCTCTGTGCTTCTGTTTTCTCATTTTGCTTAACTTACTGTATTTGGGTTCTCCTTTTTGCAGGCTGCAGGTTCGCAGTTCCCATTGTTTTTGGTTTCTCCCCTCAGTGGCTAAGGTTGGTTCAGTGGGTTGTGTAGGCTTCCTGGTGGAAGGGACTCATGTCTGTGCTCTGGTCGGTGAGGTTGGATCTTGTCTTTCTGATGGCCAGGTGTATGTCCGGTGGTGTGTTTTGGGGTGTCTGTGACCTTATTATGATTTTAGGCAGCCTCTCTACTAGTGGGTTTGGTTGTGTTCCCCTTTTGTTTGTTTTTTGGCATAGGATTCCAACAATGTAGCTTGCTGGTCATTGAGTGGAGCTGGTCTTGGCATTGAGATGGAGATCTCTGGGAGATTTTTGGCATCTGATATTATGAGAAGCTGGGTGGTCTCTGGACCAATGTCCTCAACTCATCTCTCCCACCTCAGTAGCACAGGCCTGACACCCGGCCAGAGTAGCAAGACCCTATCAGTCACACGGCTCAGAATAAAAGAGAGAAAAAAGGAAGAAGGAAACAAAATAATAAAATAAAATAAAGTTATTTAAATAAAAATAATTATTAAAAGTTAAAAAAAATTACAAAGTAGTAAAAAAAAGAAACAAAGAAAAAAAGAAGAGAGCAATGAAACCAAGAAACACATCCACCAATGATAAGCACTAAAAACTATACTAAAAACAACAACAAAAAAGAACCAAAAAAAAGAAAGCGGGCACACAGAACCCTAGGACAAATGGTAAAAGCAAAGCTATACAGACAAAATCACACACAGAAGCATAGCCATACACACTCACAAAAATAGAAAAAGGAAAAAAATATGTATATATCATTGCTCCCAACGTCCACCACCTGTATTTGGGATGATTTGTTGTCTATTCAGGTATTCCACAGATGCAGGGTACATCAAGTTGATTGTGGAGATTTAATTCACTGCTCCTGAAGCTGTTGGGATGGTTTCCCTTTCTCTTCTTTCTTTGCACACCTCCTGGGGTTCACCTTTGGATTTGGCCCTGCCTCTGTGTGTAGGTCGCCTACACAGAGCATCTACAGAGGGCGTCTGTTCTTCGTTCAGACAGAACAGGGTTAAAGGAGCAGCCGGTTTTAGTGCTCTGGCTCACTCAGGCTGGGGGGAGGGAGGGATACAGAATGTGGGGCGAGCTTGTGGTGGCAGAGGCCAGCGTGACGTTGCACCAGCCTGAGGCATGCCATGTGTTCTCCTGGAGAATTTCTCCCTGGATCTCAGGACCCTGGCAGTGGTGGGCTGCACAGGCTCCCGGGAGGGGAGGTGTGGATAGTGACCTGTGCCTGCACTCAGGCTTCTTGGGGGCTGCAGCAGCAGCCTTAACATCTCATGCCCGTCTCTGGGATCCATGCTGATAGCCGTGGCTCGCGGCCAACTCTGGAGCTCATTTAGGCAGTGCTCTTAATCCTCTCTCCTCGCACACTGTGAAACAAAGAGGCAAGAAAAAAGCTCTTGCCTCTTCGGCTGTTCCAGACTTTTTCCCAGACTCCCTCCTTGCTAGCTGTGGCACACTAGCCCCCTTCAAGCTGTGTTTACAAAGCCAACCCCAGTCCTCTCCCTGGGGTCTGACCTCCGAAGCTCGAACCTCAGCTCCCAACCCCAACCCGTCCTGGCAGCTGAGCAGACAAGCCTCTCAGGCTGGTGAGTGCTGGTCGGCACCGATACTGTGTGCGGGAATCCTTCCCCTTTGCTCTCTGCACCGCTGTTGCTGTGCTCTCCTCCGTGGCTCCAAAGCTTCCGCCCGCCACCCCTCCATCTCTGCCAGTGAACAGGCTTCCTAGTGTTTGGAAATTTTTCCTCCTTCACACTCCCTCCCAGTGGTGCAGCTCCTGCCCCTATTCTTTTGTCTCTGTTTTTTCTTTTTTCTTTTACCCTACCCAGGTACCTGGGGAGTTTCTTGGCTTTTGGGAATTCTGAGGTCTTCTGCCAGCATTCAGTAGGTGTTCTGTAGGAGTTGTTCCACATGTAGATGTATTTCTGATGTATTTGTGGGGAGGAAGGTGACCTCCACATCTTACTCTTCCGCCATCTTGAAGGTCTCTCCTGGATATAAAATTCTTGATGGACACATTTTTTTGTGTCCATACTTTTCATGTGGCATCCCATTGCCTTCTGGATTCCACTGTTTCTGTTGAGAAGTCAGTTATTGATCTGACTGTAATTTGTTGTAGATGACTCCTTTTTCTCTTGCTATTTGCAAGATTCTCTCTTTATCTTTGCCATTCAGCACTTTTGCTATGATATTTCTGGGTATGGGTTTCTTTGGCTTCATACTACTTGGGTTAAAAAAAAATTAGTTGAATGGATTAATGCATTTGGGGAGTTTGAATGCATTATTTCTCCATTTTTTTCTACTCCTTTTTGTCTTCTCTTCCTTGTAGCATCATTAATGATGTCCCACCTTTCTGTGAGTTGGTACTTATTTTTTAATTTACTGTTTTCTCACTGTTCTTCAGATTACTTAGTATTTTTTGACTTATCTTTAAGTTTTCTGATTTTTTCTGCCAGCAACTTAATTCCACTATTGAATCGTACTAGTGATTATTCATTTTTATTATTGTAATTTTCAACTCCATAATTTTAAGTTATTTCTTTTAAATTAATTTCTATCTCTTTATTGAAATTATCTATTTGATGTGACATTGTTATGTTTTCTTTTACTTCATTAAGCTTGACTTCTTTTAGTTCTTTTAACATATTTTAATTAGCTGATTTAAAATCTCTATCTGCCAAACCCAACACCTGGGCCCCTCCAAAGGCAGTTCCCATAGCTTCCTCTTTTTTTTCCTTTGTATGGGTCAACCTTTTAGATTTCTTTTTATGTCTTGGGATTTTCATTGAAAAGTGGACATTTTAGGTAATATGACGTTACAACTCTAGATACTGATTCCCCTCTACCCTCTACAGGTTTGCTTGTTTTTTTCTTTTTCTTTGTTTATCTTTTTAGTGACTTCACCAAACCATTTTAAACAAGTCTATTTCTTCTAATAATGTGAGCAGTCTGTTTCACTCCTTGAAGACCTCTGCCTTCAGTATGTACACACTCACCCTGGTATGATAGTGGTTAGCTGAGTTCTCTTTGTCTCCTTCCCTGATATTTCCATTAAGCTGTCTGCCTCTTTTGATATCACACTTATCTTTTAGTTTCCATTAATTGCCAACTACTTGCTCTATTGTTTTCAATAATTTACTGGGGTGTAAATGGTTCCATAGTATAATCTAATTAAATTCAAGTGGCATTTTTTAAAAAGACTGGTCTTTGAGGTTTATTTTGACCAATATATCATAGTCAGAATAAATCTCAAAGACCAGTCTTTAAAAAAAAAAACAAAAACTGATAGGTAAAAAATATCTTTGATAGGTTAAAAAAAACCTGTTTTGCCTTGAAAGGTAAACAAAGATATACTTTTGAGGTATATTCTGACCTCTACCTCAGCAGGACTCCTCTTAGCTGTTTCTTTCCCTGGTTCACTTTTTTAAACTTCTAGCTGGCCTACAACTTAGGCTGTTGTTCTTCCCTACACTCTGTTTTAAAAAAATTATCTTAAGGACAGCTTTAGAGTTCTCTGTTCTTTTGTACTGCCTATCTCCATGAGCAAATTATCTGAGGAACTGTTCCAGGCACTCAGCATAGTGGTCAGTAACTTCTGATCCTCTTAGCTTACCACTCTTGGCATGGAATCCCCACCTTATGAGCAAGCTGAGGTCAGCGGAATTAGAACCCTGGTATTTTCAGCCCGTCACACATGGGACAAGGGCTGGTTTGGTGCTGGGTTGAAGAAGGGACTTTATGAACTCTCAGCTTTGCACACCAGGAATTTAACCTCTACAACTCAAAGTTGAATGGAGTGACATATCCTGGTAGCTTGCTCCACACATTGAGATGTCAAATCTCTTGATTGATATCCGAGGGAACAGGTATCCCTGATGTCTTGGGCATATCTGCCTGGATTGTACCCTATATCAAACTGAGCTGTAGATGGAGAGAGTGAGTGGGTCATAATTCAAGTGCCACAAACTCTTGCTGGTCTTCCTAAATTTTAGTACATTTTCTTAAATAAATGTTATTCCATTCACTATATGCCCTTAAGACAATTTGTGAAGAATTTTAAAAGATTTTTTTTTCTTTTCTTTTAATATACTTCATCAGCTGTGCTTGTCTTGCTGGGATGCAGTTCCACATACTGTGATTCCATTTGTATAATTGATTAAAACTGCATGTGAATCTACAATTACTTCAAAAAATATGTTCCATATGAATATTAAGGTCCTGTGACGATACCACCATGAGCTAGATTAAAGGCAAGTTGGACAAGATTTCCACATGGAAAATGTGTTTGTAAAGACAACAATTTGGTATAGGGGTTTTGTGAAAAGAACATTCTCTCCTTGTATAAGATGGGGACACCTAGGTCTGGGAGTCCTGAGGCAGATTTTAATTAGTGTTAGGTGGAAAAAAAAATGACATGCCATGGGAACAGTAGAATAGTAGAAACCCATGAATCGAGTTTTATCTTAGCTTTGATATTAATAAGCTGCATAATTTTAAAAAAGCCCTATCTATCAGGGTTATAATCTGAAAAATAGATTATCATTAAAGGTGTTTTCCAGCTCTGACATTCTATATTCAAGAAAACGTGAAATGTAAATGGATAAAAAACATAGAAATATATATACAACTTCACTAATTTACAAAAAACTTTTAAAATTCTATTTTTAACGTAAGAAATAAAATGTTTTAAAAAGATAAATTCTAGGGCTTCCCTGGTGGCGCAGTGGTTGAAAGTCTGCCTGCCAATGCAAGGGACATGGGTTCAAGCCCTGGTCTGGGAAGATCCCACATGCCACGGAGCAACTGGGCCCATGACCCACAACTACTGAGCCTGCATGTCTGGAGCCTGTGCTCTGCAACAAGAGAGACCATGACAGTGAGAGGCCCGCGCATCACGATAAAGAGTGGCCACCGCTCACTGCAACTAGAGAAAGCCCTCGCACAGAAACGAAGACCCAACAGAGCCATAAATAAATAAATAAATAATTTTAAAACAAACAAAAAAACAAAAACAAAAACATTTTTAAAAAAAGATAAATTCTAGTACTGGCAAAGGTGTAATCACATATGCTGCTGGTGAGATTATTTATAATCTACTTACTATTTTAATAGTAAATTTCTTCTGGTAATCTCTTTATCAAAATATGTAGATCACAAAATGTGTTCATTAATTTTAACCCAATAATCTCCATACTATGATTCTATCCTAAGTAAATACACGACTATAGAAACTTTATCAAAAAACATATTCATGTTAATGTTATTTATGATAGCACAGAAATAAAAATATCTCTGACAATAGGAAAATCATTAAGTAATTATCCATTCATGCAGCCATTAAAAATGTTTACCTCAGGGTGATGGTAACAAGATGGTAGATTAAGACACTCCAGACTCTCATTCCTTCATGAAACCAACTAGAGAGTGGCTAAAAAAAATTTATAGGAGCTTGGGGAAACTGTCAAAAGCTACAGCAACCAAGTAAATGACCAATCAAGAAAAAGTCACACTCAAAAGAGTTTGAAACTTTGTGACATCTTTATTCACCCTTGTCCCATTCCCTCCTGAGTGTGGCATGCCAAGGTTAAGAGGAAGCATTCCAGTTCCAGGTTCCATCCTCAGGCTGGAAGGAGCAGAATGAATCTTATTAGCAATGTTCTAATCTCTCTATGGGCTGCCTGAGGTACTGGTTTCTTCTTTACCCAACTCAGAGCTCAGAAGAAGAAATGTGGCATAGCTTGAATCTCAGGCTGGAAAGCTACATAGAATGCAGTGGTGGGCATTGCTTATAAAAGCTGCAGAAGACTGGAGACACTCAGATAGGTTTTCCAAGAGGTTATGGACAGAGGAATACTATATGACATCCCAAACAGAAGCTGGGATGAGACTGGTAAATGAAGACATTTAAAAGCAGCTGCATATTTAGGGGGATTGGAAAAAGCACACACACAGGCCCATGTAAGACACATGTTCAAAAACCGCTAAGAATTTTAAAATCATGTTATGATAGTGAGTCTGAGCAGCAAGCTCATCTTCAGTTCCCACCTAGAAGAAGTATATGGTGCTCTGATTCCCTCAGAGAGTACTATTTGGGGGCCAGATAGGGAATTTATCTCTCTTCCCCTGACCAGTGGAAGTAGGAAGTGATGATATGATACTGTTGTCTGAATAATGTAGACAAGATGAAGAGGATAGCTAGATGGAATATTAGCTATTAGCTAGGTGGGCTAATATCTCCCACATAGTGGTTTGATTCCCCTGGTGGGTTACTGTTGGCAGGGTTCAGCAGAGAGCAGAGTCTCAGCCCCAGGCATGCATCATTGAAACTGAAAATTGAGCAAACTGGAGATAGTAAGCACTCCAATTTCTCCCTAACCCTAGCACTGCCAAGGCATGGTGAAGAGTTCAGCCTCAACATACACCTGCCATCAAGGAAGTGAAACAAGTTGATGCAAGCAGGGTAATCAAAAATGCTTCCCTCCTTCCCATGAATTCTGAGGGATCCAAGGTAAGCTGAGTCCCTACTCCACCAGACATCAAGCAGGTAGAATGAGGTAGTTCAGGAGTGGGTGATGGATGTTAAGCTATCTCCATCCAGTGTAATGAGTGTCAACCATAAGCTGAGCTTATGCCTTCACCCTGAAGCAAGAAGGCAGTACAAGATAGGATGACTAAAGATGGCAGAGTAGAAAGTCGTGAGCTTACCCTTTTACGAGACCAAAAAATCACAACTAACTCTGAACAACCGTCAACAAAAAATGCTGGAAACTACCAAAAAAAAAATACCCTGTATCCAAAGACAAAGTAGAAGCCACAACGAGATGGTATGAGGGGTGCAACTGTGATAAAATCAAATCCCATACCCACTGGGTGGGCGACCCAAGGACTGGAGAGAAATTGCACCACAGAGACCCTCCCAGAGGAGTGAAACTTCTGAGCCCCACATCAGGCTTCCCAGCCTGGGGGTCTGGCAATGGGAGGAGGAGCCCTCAGAGAATCTGGCTTTGAAGGCCAGTATGGTTTGATCACAGGAATTCCACAGGACTGGGGGAAATGCAAACTACACTCCTGGAGGGTGCACACAGGGTCTCGTGCACACCAGGACTTAGGGAAAAAAGCAGTGACCCCATAAGGGACTGGGCCAGACCTACCTGCTAGTATCGGAGGGTGTCCTGCAGAAGTGGGGGGCGGCTGTGTCTCACTGTGGGGACAAAGACACTGGCAGCAGCAGTTCTGGGGAGTGCTCATTGGTGTGAGCCCTCCCGGAGGCCACCACTAGCCCCACCCAACAGCCTGTAGGCTTCAGTGCTGGGACACCTCAGGCCAAACAACCAACAGGGCAGGAACAGAGCCACACCCACAGCAGACAAGCAGCTTAAAGACTTCCTGAGCAAGGCTCTGTTCACCAAGGGCCAAGACCCAGCTCCACCCACCACTGGGCAGGAACCAGTCCCTTCCATCAAGAAGCCTGCACAAGCCTCTTAGATAGCCTCAGCCACGAGAGGACAGACAGCAGAAGCAAGAAGAATTACAATCCTGCAGCCTGCAGAACAGAAACTGCCACCACAAGAAGTTAGAAAAAATGAGTTAACAGAGGAATATGTCCAAGATGAAGGAACAAGATAAAACTCCAGAAGAACAACTAAGTGAAGTGGAGCTAGGCAACCTACTGGAAAAATAATTCAGAATAATGATAGTTAAGATGATCTAGGATCTCAGAAAAAGAATGGAGGCAAGGATAGAAAAGATGCAAGGAATGTTTAACAAAGACCTTGAAGAACTAAAGAAAAACAAACAGAGATGAATAATACAATAACTGAAATGAGAAACACACTAGAAGAAATCAATAGCAGAATGACTGAGGCAGAAGAAAAATAAATGAGCTGGAAGATAGAATGGGGGAAATACTGCCACAGAACAGAATAAAGAAAAAAGAATGAAAATAAATGAGGACAGTCTAAGAGACCTATGGGACAATATTAAACACACCAACATTTGCATTACAGGGGTCCCAGAAGGGGAACAGAGAGAGAAACAGGACCTGAGAAAATATTTGAAGAGATAATAGCTGAAAACTTCCCTAACATGGGAAAGGAAACAGTCACCCAAGTCCAGGAAGCACAGAGAGTCCCAGGCAGGATAAACCCAAGGAGGAACATGACAAGACACACAGTAATCAAATTGACAAAAATAAGAGACAAAGGAAAAATATTAAAAGCAACAAGGGAAAAACAGCAAATAACACACAAGGGAACTCCCATAAGGTTATCAGCTGATTTCTCAGCAAAAACTCTGCAAGCCAGAAAGGAGTGGCATGATATATTTAAAGTGATGAAAGGGAAGAAGCTACAACCAAGAATATCCTACCCAGCATGGATCTTATTCAGATTCAGTGGAGAAATCAAAAGCTTTACAGAAAAGTGAAAGCTAAGAGAATACAGCACCACCAGTCTAGCTTTGTAACAAATGTTAAAAGAACTTCTATGGGTGTAAAAGAAAAGGCCATGCTAGAAACAAGAAAATTATGAATAGAAAAGTTCACCAGTAAAGGCAAACATACAGTAAATGTAGGAAATCATCTGCACACAAATATGATATCAAAACCAGCAATTGTGAGAAGAGGAGAGTACAAATGCAGGATATTGGAAATGCATTTGAAATTAAAAGATTAGCAACTTAAAACAATCTTGTCTATCTATAGTCTGCTATATGAAAACCTCATGGTAACCACAAACCAAAAATCTACAATAGATACACACAAAAAAGAAAAAGTAATCCGGACACAACACTAAAGTTAGTCATTGAATCAAAAGAGAATAGAACAAAAGAGGACATAAACGGATGGAAAGTTACCATGTTCTTGGATTCAAAGATACCAATCTTGTCAAAATGACTATACTACCCAAGGCAATCTACAGATTCAATGCAATCCCTATCAAATTACCTATGGCAATTTTCACAGAACTGGATAAAAAGATCTTAAAATTTGTATGGAGGCATAAAAGACCCCCAATAGTCAAAGCAATATTGAGAAAGAAAAATGGAGCTGGGGGAATCAGACTCTCTGACTTCAGACTATACTACAAAGCTACAGTCTTGAAAACAGTATGGTACTTGCACAAAAACAGAAATATAGATAATTGTAAGAGAATAGAAAGCCCAGAAATAAGCCCATGCACCCATGGTCACCTAATCTATGACAAAGGAGGCCAGAATATACAATGGAGCAAAGACAGCCTCTTCAATAAGTGGTGCTGGGAAAACTGGACAGCTACATGTAAAAGAATGAAATTAGAACACTCCCTAACACCAAAACACAATAATGAACTCAAAATGGAGTAATGACCTAAATGTAAGACTGGACACTGTAAATCTCTTAGAGGATATCTTAGGCAGAACACTCTCTGACATAAGTTGCAGAAACATGTTTTTGATCCATCTCCCAGAGTAATGGAAATAAAAACCAAAATTTAAAAAAAGGGACCTAATTATACTCAAAAGCTTTTGCACAACAAAGGAAACCATAAACAAAACAAAAAGACAACTAACAGAATGGGATAAAATATTTGCAAATGATGGGACTGACAAGAGCTTGATTAGTCTCCAAATTTACAAACTGTTCATGTGGCTAAATATCATAAAAAGAAAAAACCCAATCAAAAAATGGGCAGAAGACCTAAATAGACATTTCTCCAAGGAAGACATACAGGTGGCCAACAGGCACATGAAAAGATGTTCATCATCGCTAACTATTAGAAAAATGCAAATCAAAACTACAATGAGATTATCACCTCACACCAGTCAGAATGGCCATCATCAAAAATTCTACAAACAATAAATGCTGGAAAGGGTGTGGAGAAAAGGGATCCCTCCTACACTGTTGGTGGGAATGTAAATTGGTACAGCTACTATGGAGAACATTACGGAGGTTGCATAAAAAACTAAGAATAGAGCTACCATATGATACAGCAATCCCACTCCTGGGCATATATCTGAAGAAAAACATGATTTGAAAGGTTGCATGCACCCCAATGTTCATTGCAGGACTGTTTACAATACCCAAGACATGAAAGCAACCTAAATGTCCATCAACAGAGGAATGGATAAAGAAGATGTGGTACATATATACAATGGAATATTACTCAGTCATTAAAAAGAATGAAATAATGTCATTTGCAGCAACATGGATGGACCTGGAGATTATGATACTAAGTGAAGTAAATCAGACAGAGAAAGACAAATATCATATGATATTGCTTATATGTGGAATCTTTAAAAAAAATGATACAAATGAACTTATTTACAAAACAGAAACAGACTCACAGACTTAGAGAACGAACTTATGGTTACCAGGGGGGAAGGGAGGGTGGGAGGGGTAGACTGGGAGTTTGGGATTGACATGTACACACTGCTATATTTAAAATAGATAATCAACAAAGACCTACTGTATAGCACAGGGAACTCTGCTCAATATTCTGTAATAGTCTAAATGGGAAAAAATTGAAAAAGAATAGATACATGTATATGTATAACTGAATCACTTTGCTGTACACTTGAAACTAACACAACATTGTTAATCAACTATACTCCAATATTAAATAAATTTCTTTAAAAAAATTATAAGAAAATAAGAGAAAACAGTACAAGTAAGCCCTTGGCTTCTCCTTCCCATGGTGTTAGCAAGGTCCAGTATTGATGTAATATTACACACCAACTTGGAGGCCATGAGGATGTAGAAGACTGTGCTCTCCTTTCCCCAGGAAGGTGTTGGGGAACTTATAGTGGATCTGAACTTTCAACTCACTCATGTGCAAAGAAAGAGGTAGTGTGAGTTGACGCTTTGCTTTTGCTAGAGAGGAGTTAGGCCAGCAGGAACCTGAACATACAGAACCATCTAAACCTCAGACTATATCCCAACATGATTACTGTCAGCTGTAAATAAAATTAAATATGATTCAAAGTTTCATAATATAATATCCAAAATGCCAATGATAAAATTGAAAAATACTATTTATTCCACGAACTAGGAAAATCCCAATACAAATTTTAAAATATAATCAACAGAGACAAATGTAGAGATGAATCAGATATTGAAATTATCTAACTTCAACAAAAATTTATGTATTCTCTTATAATAGAGAAACAAGAGAAAATCTTAGCAAAATTTTAGCAAAGAAATATGTTATAAAATGGGAGCAAATGGAAATTTTAGAAAAATACAATAACAGAAATATAATACTTGCTGGTTGGACTAAATAGCAGAGTGGTGATGACAAAGGAAGGAATCAGTTCACTTTTGGATAGACTAACAGTATTTACCCAACCTGATCAAGAGGAACAGATTTAAAAAAATAAACAGAAACTCAGAAAACATTGAGACAATAACAAAAGAGCTAATATCCAAGAAGATGAGAGAGTGAGAGGAATTGGAAAAGTATTTGAAGAAATAGTGGCTGAAATCATCCTAAATTCATTGAATGACATAAACGTACAGACTCAGGAAGCTGAGTCCCCAGAAAAATAAATGCAAGCAAATCTACCCCACAGCATATCATAATTGCCTTCTGAAAAAAAATGTTGAAAGTAGTCATAGACACTTTTCTTATACTGGAATACCAATTAGAATAACAGCAGAATTCTCAACTGAAATCATAAACACCAAAATAAAGTGACACACTTTTCAAGTTTTGAAAGAAAATAACCTGTGAATTTCAAATTTTATTTGAAGTGAAAGACATGCTCATATGAAGAAAAACTAAGAGAATCTGTTGCTTGCAAATCTACCCTTAAGAAATCATTAAAGAAATTTCTCTAAAAGGAAAAAAAAAGAAGAAGAAGACCTGAAAATTCAGAAAGGGAAGAATTTCAAAATGGTTAAAAATACAGGTAAATAAAATAAAGTATCCTACTTCTCATGAATTTTTAAAACATATTTGATAGTAGAAGCAAATATAACACTATCAGATGTGGGGTAAAATTTATATAAAGGAAATAAGTTAAAGTATTGAATTTTTAAGATGTGACCATTAATTTTATGTCTCAACATAACTGAGTCATGGGGTGCCCGGATATTTGGCCAAATACAGTAAGTCCCTTACATACGAACCTTCAAATTGCAAACTTTCAAAGATGTGAACATGTGTTTGCATGTCCAATCACATAAGTTAGTTCATGTGTCTGGAGTACATTGTCACGTGCATGCATCCTCTACAAGTGGTTGTGCTTTTGTGTACTTTACTGTACAGTGCTATATAGAGTACAGTATCTTTATTTCAAGCCCAGGATGTCCGGAAGCAAGCGTAAAAGCAGTGGTGATGTAGCTGGTACTGCTAAAGTACCAAGGGATAATGGTGGGAAAAGAAGTGAAAATAAATGGGAGAGTGGAGCGAGGTGAAAAGATGGTAGACGTTGCTCGTTCTTATAACATGAATCATTCAACCATCAGCATGATTCTAAAGAACAAGGACAAGATCATTGGAATATGTGAGGTCGGCTATGCTGATGATGTCAA
This sequence comes from Balaenoptera acutorostrata, assembly GCF_949987535.1. Taxonomy (NCBI): domain Eukaryota; kingdom Metazoa; phylum Chordata; class Mammalia; order Artiodactyla; family Balaenopteridae; genus Balaenoptera; species Balaenoptera acutorostrata. The sequence goes on along the minus strand of NC_080085.1, from coordinate 56,412,794 downwards.
CAATAATATCGAAGAAGCATGGAAAAGTGATGGGAAAGATGGAGAAACTTGTCAGTGTGGATGCAGGATCAGCATCAACATCAAGTCATGCTCAACTTAATGCTGATTCAAGAGAAAGCTAAAAGCAAAAATTCTCAACAAAATACCACAACACCAAATCCAACAGCATATTAAATGGTATTATACACTATGATCAAATGGGATTTATCCCAGGAATGCCAGAGTGATTCAACATAAGAAAATCAATCAATGTAATACACCACATTAATATAATGAATGAAAAGATAAAAATACATGATCTTCACAATCAATGTAGAAAAAGCATTTGAAAAAATCCAGTCTTTTCAGGATTTAAGAAAAAAAAAACAACATTCAGAAAACTAGGATTAGAAGGCAACTTCAACATGATAAAGAGCATTTATGAAAAATCTACTGCTAACATCATTCTCAGCAGTGAAAGACTGAAAATCTCTCTTCCTAAAATCACAAACAAGACAAAGATGTTCATTTTTACCACTTCTATTTAGCCATTTATTGGAAGTTCTGGCCAGAGAAATTAGGCAAGAAAAAAAAAAAGTCCCCAAATTGGAAATGAAGAAGGAAAATGGTCTATTTGCAGATAAAATAATTCTACATAGAAAATCCAAAATTATGTACCAAAAAGTTACTAGAGCTAATGAACAAATTCAGTGAAGTTGCAGATTATAAGATCAATACACTAAAATGATTTGTTTCTATAAAATAGCAATGAGCAATCTGAAAAAGAAATTAGGAAAACAATTCTGTTTACAATACCATCCAAACAAATAAAGTACCTAGGCATAAATTTAATCAAGAAGGTAAAAGGGGACTTCCCTGGTGGTCCAGTGGCTAAGCCTCGGAGCTCCCAATGCAGGGGGCCCAGGTTCAATCCTTGGTCAGGGAACTAGAACCCAAATGCCGCAACTAAGAGTTTGCATGCTGCAACTAAAGATTCCGTGTGCTGCAACTAAAAGATGCCTGTGTGCCGCAACTAAGACCCGGTGCAGTTAAATAAGTAAGTAAGTATATAAATATTTTTTTAAATGTTAAAAAGAAGGTAAAAGACTTGTACACATCAAACTACAAAATACTACTGAAAGAAATTAAAGAAGACATAAATAAATGGAAACACATCCCATGTTCAGAGACTGAAAGACAACATCCTCAAAATGATTTAAAGATGAAATGCAACCCCTATCAAATTTCCAATGACCTTCTTTATAGAAATGGAAAAGTCAGCCCTAAAATTCATATGGAACTGCAAGGAACCATAAATAGACAAAACAATCTTGAAAACGCAGAAAAAAGTTGGAGGATTCCAACTTCTGATTTCAAAACTTAGTGCAAAGCCACAGTAATGAAAACCCATGAAAAGATGCTTAACTTCACTTTTCATTAGGTAAATGTAAATCAAAACCACAATTAGATACCACTTCGTGTCCAGTGCAATGGGTATAATAAAAAACAGGGAAAATCAATTGTTGGTGACTATGTGGGGAAATTGGAACCCTCATACACTGCTCATGTGAACATAAAATAGTGCATCTACTGCTGAAAACAGTTTGTGGTGTTATGAGTTGTATGTCTCCCTCAACATAGATATGTTGAAATCCTAACCTCCAGCACCTCAGAATGTGACCTTACTTGGAAATAGTCATTGCAGATGTAATTAGTTAAACTAGGATAAGGATATGCTGGAGAAGGGTGGGCTTTAATTCAATCTGACCTGCGTCCTTATAAAAAGAATACCATATGTGAAAAGACAAAGATATGAGTAAGCCATGCAAATATGAAGGCAGAGATCAAAGTGATGCATCTACAAGTCAAGGAATGCCAAAGGTTGCCAGCAAACCACCAGAAGCTAGGAAAGAGGCATGTAACAGATTCTCTCTCAGAAGCCTGAGAAGGAACCAACCCTGCCAACATTTTTTATGTGTAACTTCTAGATTCCAGAAGTGTAAAACAATAAATTTCTGTTGTTTAAGCCACCCGGTCTGTGGTGCTTCTTTTATACAGCAGCCCTAGGAAACTAATACAGGTGGTTCCTCAACAGATTAAACATAAAGTTACCACATGACCTCGTAATTCTATTCCTAGGTATGTACACTTAAGAACTGAAAACAAGTGTTGAAACAATAACTTGTAGACAGATGTTCATAGCAGCACAGTAAACAAAAGGTGGAAGCAATCTGAATATCCATTAACTGAGGAGTAGATTTAAAAAATGTGGTATATCTGTATGATAGAATATTATTCAGCCATAAAAAGAATGCTATGGACTTCCCCAGTGGTCCAGTGGTTAAGACTGTGCTTCCACTGCAGGGGGCACAGGTTCGATCCCTGGTCGGGGAACTAAGATCGCACATGCTGCGTGGTGCAGCCAAAAAGATAAAATTAAAATGCGTTAAAAACAAAATGCTACAACATGGAAAAACCTTGAAAACATTATGCTAATTAAAAGAAGCCCAACATAAAATGCCATATGTTATATGATTCCATTTATATTAAATATCCAGAATAGGTGAATCCCCTAAGCCAGAAAGTAGATTAGTGGTTACCAAGGCTGGAGGAATAAGAGAATGGGGGAGTGACTGCTTAATGAGTATGGAATTTCCTTTCGTGGTGATGAAAGTTTCTGGAACTAGATAGTGGTGAGGGTTGCACAATACTGTAAATGCATTAAATGCCACTGACTTATTCACATTAAAATGGTTAAACTGATAATTTTATTTTATGCATGTAATTTTCTAAAATTAAAAAAAAAGTATCAGGAAAGTAAAAACACAGCCCACAGAATGGGAAAAAAACATTTGCAAATCATATATCTGATTAGGGTCTAGTATCCAGAATATATAAAGAACTGTTACAACACAACAAAAAAAAGAACAAATAACCTAATTTTTAAACTAGGCAAAGCATATCAATAGACATTTCTCTAATGAAGATATGCAAATGGCCAATAATCACATGAAAAGATTCTCAAATTCATTAGTCACTAAAGAAATGCAAATCAAAACCACCATGAGATACCATTTCACATCCACTAGAATGTACATAACTTTTTCAAAAAAGAAAAAATTGTGTTGAGAGATTGGAACTCTCACACATTGCTAGTAAGAATGTAAAATGGTGCAGCTGTTGTGGAAAATATTTTGGTAGTTCCTCAAAAAGTTAAGAGTTACCTGCTATACCAGCAATGACTCAGTAATATGCTCAAGGTATATACTCAAGATAAATAAAAACATATATGTTCACATAAAAACTTGTACATGAATGTTCACAGTAGCATTATTCATGAGAGGTCAAAAGGTGGAAACAACTCAAATAACCATCAATGAATGAGTGGATAAATGAAATGTATATCAATGTAATGGAACAATATTCAGCTACAAAAAGAATCAAGTACTGATACATATTACAACATGGATGAACCTTGAAAAGTTTATGGTAAGGGAAAAAAGACACAAAATGCTACATATTGTAAGATTGCTGAATAGGCAAATCCATAGAAATAGAAAGTATATTTATGGTTGCCAGAAGCTGAGGGGAGTGGGAAATAGGGAGTGACTGTTAATTGGTTCCACATTTTCTTTGTGGTGATGAAAATATTCTGGGATTAGGGACTTCCCTGGTGGTCCAGTGGGTAAGACTCCGCGCTCCCAATGCAGGGGGCCAGGGTTTGATCCCTGGTAGGGGAACTAGATCCCGCGTGCATGCCACAACTAAGAGTTTGCATGCCACAACTAAGAAGTATGCATGCCACAACTAAATACCCTGCATGCCACAACTAAGACCTGGCACAACCAAATTTAATTAATTAATTAATATTTTTAAAAATATAATGGGATTAGATAGTGGTGATGATTGTAAAACCTTGCAAATATACTTAAAACCACTGAATTGTACACTTTAAAATGGAGAATTTCATGGAATGTGAATTATATCTCAAAAAAAAAATTAAGGCCAGATTGTAAGGACATTGTTCTAGAAAAAGTTTCCAAGTATGTGGAGATTTTAGGACTTAGGTAAAAGGGGCAATTACCAACATATGTGGGCAGTTTATATCAAGGAAATAGCAATAAGACACATGACACAGACCGTGGTCCATGCCTTATGCCACCAATAATATAATTTATACCTTTAGGCCTCATTTTACTCTTCTGGAAAATGAGGAGGATGGACATATTAGAACCTATGACAGGAGAACATTAAAACTGTTCCATGGAGAGAATGTGTCTCTGAGGATATTATGATTTCCCAGGGGCCTTGAAAAAGAGGTCTCATGATGGCAATGTGTGGCAAAAAGAAAGCACCATTGAACCATGCTAATTAATTGATTATATAAACTTGGAAAAATTTCTTCCCATTTCTGAATCAGAGCCTCCTTTTTCTGTAAAGTGAATTTGTTAGACATGATAGTTTCTAGAGTCACATCAGTTCTAATATTCTCTAAATTTATCTTTGAGTCCAATCATTCATTCATTTATTCATTCACTCAACCAACAATTACCAGTGGCTATTCTGTACCAGGCACTATACTAGAGACAAAAAAAAAAATAGTAATATAGTAATACATGGTCTCTGCCCTCAAGGGTTCTCTAGTCTAATAAAGAGGGAATCAGAAAAATAAATAATAACTATTCTTACTAATGACCAAGATATATATAATTAAAATGAAGTAAAAGAAGGGAGTTATCAGTTTTACTTGGGGGATTCAGAAAGTATTTAATAGAGGAGTTGATTCTTGAGATGTCTCATGAAAGATGGGTAGCTCTTTTCCAGGAACAGGCAAAGCATTTCAACAGACATTTGAAACAGAAAGGTATCCAGCAGATGAAGAAGTCTGAGAAAAGTTGCACAGACATTGAAGCGGATAGCATATCACTGAAAATAGTTCAATGAGAAGGCCATCAGATGGTCAAGTAGGGGCAGGCCATGAGGTAAAGATTCCCAAAGAAATCAGATGAGAGAGGGCATTGTATACCATATACGCACATTCAAAATGTATTTTGTAGGCCATGGGAAGAGGGATTAATAAAGAGTTTTGAGCAGGATATTAATGTGGTCAGATTTGTATTTTATAGTGTTGGCTTTGATGGCAGAGTGGGAGAGTGGGGATAGGGAAGACTGGAGTCAAGAAAACTGGTTTAGGAGACTACTGAAAATTTCTAGGTAAGAGATGATGGGATCATCACTGTCCAATGGAGCTTTCTGCAGTGATGGAGATGTTGTATATCTACCACGGTAGCCTCTAGCAACATGTGTATTTATTTAACACTTGGAATATGACTACTGTATCTGAGAAACAAAATTTATAAATTTATTTCATTTTAATTTAAATTTGAATAGCCACATATACAGCTACTGGTTACCATATTAGACAGCACAGGCCAAACCTAGAGGGGTGGAAATTGAGAGGAGAGGATGGGTTAAAACAATTGTCAAGGAAGTAGAATTGACAAGACTGTGTTCTATAGAGAATGAGAGAGCAAGAGGAGTCAAATATGGCTTTCAGATTTCTGTCTTGAACAACTGAGTGAAAGTGCAATTTACCAGAAATTATGGGAAATGTAATAAATTTAATTTTGGGCATGTTTACTTGGAGGTAAATGTGGAGATCCATGTAGGATATATCCAGGAGGCAACTGACTATATAGCTTTGGAACCCCAGAGATATAGATTTGTAGGACATTAGGATATAGGCCAATAATTTGGTCCTGAGCATGGATGTGATCACCTAGGGATGGGCTGTGGAATGAGAAAACAAGAGGGTTAAAAAAGGACTGAGAAGTAATGTACCAGAGAATATAAGGAGAACCAGGAGTAAGCAGTTTCTTAGGAACATAGAACAATTAGTGTTTTAAAAGAATGTGATTAACATTTAAATATGAAGAAAGTTCAAATTAAATGCAAATTGAAAAAGCCCATTTGATTTACCAATTAGAAGGTCAATGGTAACAATTATTAGGGCAAAAATGGAGGAGGAAGCCATATTGTAGTGGATTGAGGAGGTATTGAAATAAAGACAGTGAGTACAGATTACTATTTCATAGATCTTGGGTTTGGAAAGGAAAAGAAAGACAGCATAGAGGAGATTCAAAATAATTTTATTGTTGTTTTATATATTTATTATTAAAATAGGAAAGCGTAGAACATGTTTAAATTTGAAAGAGAAGAAGTCTATAGAGAAGGAAACGTTGAAAACATAGAAGATTAAAACAATAAATGAAGCCAGGTTCCAGAAAAGTAAAAGGAATTCAGAAAACAGATAGAGGGATTAACTTTTACACTCGAGAATAAAATATGTCTTCATTTGAAGCTGGAGGGGAGATTAAGGGTGACAGGGAGCTTTCTTGGCCAGTACATTACACATTATTTGGGTTCTCAGTTAGGGGGACATTACAATTTTATGGAAACTTGTCTTATAGGGATAAAAATGGTCATTACTGCCAGGTAACATGAAGTTAGAATATCCACCATCCCCGCTGATCTGCTATTACCTGGCTGTCTTTTATTGGGTAAGCCCTTAGCTTGTTTGGATTTCAAATACCTTCAGTGTAAAATGAGGCAGGAGATTAACTTGATGATCTCTAAGTTCCTTATAGCCTGGACAACACATGATTTTATTGATCTATTTATTGAGAGCATCTCTGTGGTATGGGATCTCTGTTGGATGGACATTAGTCTCCTGTGGGCTGTTTCTCTTTGCGGATCTGTGGTTTCCAGACTGTGTCAAGGGGCATTATCACTGCTAGATATCATTAAAAATTTCTGGATCATCAGTTGGGGAATCTGAATCTGGTTCTACCTCTGCCAAGAACCAGTTGTTGAGACTTTGGTGGTTTTACTGAACTAAGGAACTTGGTTTCTTCAAGTATATAATCTAAAGTGTACCCCATATGTGTGTGCAGGATAGTCCCATGTTCTTTCCTCTTGATAAACTGAATATTATAAAAATTTACAGGATAATACAATAGAGAAATTCTCAGTTAAAATTCATACTGAAGTGTTTATGGATGAAATGATGTTATGTCTGTGATTTCCTTTAAACATACTCTATCCAAGAAAGAAAAACATAGGAGAGGGATAGGTGAAACAAAATTGGAAAACTGTTAACTATTGATTCTGTGTGAGGGAACTTCGGGGTGAAGCATATTATTCTCTCTATCTTTGTGTGTTTAAAAAATGTCTATAATAAAAAGCTTTAAAATTATGAGACAATCATAATAGGTTACATGTGGACTTGATATATCCATGTTATTTCCCTTTACTCTGTCCATGCTCACACCAATAGCTGTGAGTTGGCTGAGACTATCAATTGAAAAAAAAAAGCACATTTTTTGTGGCAAAACTAAATATCAGAGGCATAACACTACTACTGTCACATGGAGACTCTCTCAAAGAGATATTGCTCTAGTTGGGGGAGTATTGCCCATCTATGTGGGCAAAGATGATAGTTGGTATGTGCTGGTCTGACAATACTACTTATTAAAATACTAAAATACTTCTTTACTGGTTTAGTAAATATAATCTGTCCTGATACCCCTGGGTTTCCCAACCCCAGCCTCAGCCCCTAAATTACCTCATCTTCTTATAATACTGCAACTGAGATGTTTATACCAGGCATTGCAGAGGGAACTAGGACTCTGCTCCAGCGCTCACAGCCCATGATGACTGCCCTGATTGGTTAGTGACCAGACTTACTGATTAGTTAAATGTGCTGAATAGCCCTGTGTAAATGGGGTTTTTGTATGGAGTTATATAGGTGGTCTCAGGTTTTGAGAGACCACAAAGTAGTCTTTCCCACCCCTGTATTTTGACCAGCTTTTGTTCCGTGGATTATAGGTTGCCCTTTCTTTCTAACCATATTTAATACTAATCAATTTTCCTCTCATTTCCCCTACAGTATGATCTATCCCCCAGGCCAGGAGTGAAAGTCTTATTCCTAGAAATGTCCATAAGTACATCAACTATGCGTGACTGCCGTGCCATTTCCCTTTGCTCAATTTCTTCTCCCAGGCACCTTCTACTCCCTTGCTCTCCCCTCCTGGGAGGTTTGCTTCCCCAGGCACCCTCTTTTAAGCCTGATACTTTGGGGAACCCCTTAGCCGCCGAAGCACTTTTTAGTCACCGCAAGTTTTTTTTTCAAGCAGCAAAGATCTGAGCATGCCAGCAGAGGCTCTGGGTAATCAAGTCTCATACACAGGCTTGCTCTTCTAAAATCCATACATCCCTTGTCAGGTGGTAACAAATGCTAGTGGCTACGGAGTGACTGTTTTGGAGCCTGGAGTAGCACAAGGGTTCTGTATTGATGGAAGAAATACTTTTATCAGTTTTAGTTTAAAAGGGGTTCCTCATTAAGTTTTATTAATTTTTGGTCAAACAGGTACATAGTCTCAGAGAATTCACAAAAGGATATCGTTTGAAGCTCTTGAAAAGTTACCCTAATTTAAGATATACTTAAGCACAAAAAGCAACTGACACAGTATAATCACAGAGTAAGTCTATTTCAATCTCTTCATCTTTTCCTTTCTGAGCAGAGCCTCTGGGGAGGGCCCTAGAGTAAGGTTTAGGTTTGGAACTCCAGATGTCATAGTTCATATTTGCTGGTTGTCAGGCAGAACAGAACAGTGGTTCAGAGGCAGTCTCTGTGTCCAGGTGAGGGCTGTCCAGCAGGTACAGCTTCCTTGGGATGCAAGGGTAACACACCATCTGAAAGTCTACCGTTGGAGTTCATTCTTTTGGAGCTTCTCAGTGTTTCATATAAACAGTCATACATAAATAAGATTTCAGGTGAATTATGAAACATTTTATTTTATTTTTGTTTTGTTTTTTGTGGGTTATTTTGACAGAGAAATAGTTAAATGTAACATCATAATACACTTTAAGCACATTTGAGAAGAGTACTGTACATGAGTATTGTTAAGACCACATTTAGTATTTTACTATACATCTAAAATATAAATTATGAATATATGATACAGTTATAGAGAATTTAATTGAATCATAGATAAGTAGAATTCTTGGAAAGGAGGTGAGGGTTCAAAATGAGGATCCTATACTATTCCTGTACTTATGCTCTAATTGTCACCGCCTAACCTCTCTCAAGTTTCCTCCTTTGATTTCCTATCTGACACCTGCTTGAGAATAGAATTGCTAAGGTACTTGAAAATTCACCTGAGGGGTTAACTCAAAAACACACAATTGTCCATTAGCTGGCCTGTGCTTCTTTTGTTTGATTGTCTAATGATCTGCCCCTCAGCCAGTCTTTCTGACCCTGCCCTGGAACTCCTCGTTCTCCCTCAGTAGTGTTTCCCCACCTGAGGTGGCTTTCCAGATCTGCAAGTATTTTGCTTTCAATCATCCAAGCAGGCAGTGGAAGATTCCCTTTTTCTCCAATAATACATCTCTATCAACATCTTGGTTTCACTACAGACTAAGAAGAACAACACTATTTAAACACCAAATAGGAGAGCTAGTCTGCAGTTGTTTTTCATTTATTTAAGGGTTGACATTTCTATTATTTTTAATAATAGGGAAAATTCTATTATTATTACCCAACTCCTGGGGATAAGGGTATGGGAAAGAGAGAAATCTACTATGTTGACTTCATTTTTTTTTTAATAAATTTATTTATTTATTTATTTATTTTTTTGGCTGCGCGCAGGCTTTCTCTAGTTGCAGTGAGTGGGGGCTACTCTTCGTTTCGGTGCGCGGGCTTCTCATTGCAGTGGCTTCTCTGGTTGCAGAGCATGGGCTGTAGGCACGCGGGCTTCAGTAGTTGTGGCACGTGGGCTCAGTAGTTGTGGCTCACGGGCTCTAGAGCGCAGGCTCAGTAGTTGTGGCGCATGGGCTTAGTTGTTCCGTGGCATGTGGGATCTTCCCGGACCAGGGCTCGAACCTGTGTCCCCTGCATTGGCAGGCGGATTCTTAACCACCGTGCCACCAGGGAAGTCCCTTGACTTTACTTTTAACCAGCGTGATGACTTAGCCCAAAGCAGTCTGCTCTTAAATACCTTTACTGCCTTCTAAGCTTGAAAGAAAGGTCAACATTTGGAGGGGGACATAGAAACATTAGTAATAACATTAACAATAATAATAGTCATAACCAAGTAGTAATATAGTAATAATCTCAGATAAATAACAAGGGAATGAAACTATTAACAATGATAATAATGCCTTGCATTTGAGAAGGTGTTATGATGCTAAAACGCTTCCAAATGGGTCATCTGTTTTCACAGATAACCCTCACAACAGCCTTGTGAGGTAGGTAGGTATTATCATCCCATTTTACTAATGAAAAATCTATGGCAGACTGAGGTCAAGTGATTTGCCCAAGGTCATACAAATGTTTGAGTCAAGAAGGAAACTCTGGTCCCCTGACTCTGAGTCCTGTGCTTTTCCCATTTTGCACCCCATCTCGACTCTACATCTAAACCAAATCACAGAAGTGCTCTCTTTAATTTTACAAATGTTTTTTTCTATAACAGAAATTGGACATGCAACAGATTCTTTCAGTTGGAGGGACAGGTTATGTTGGGCTATTCAGTCTCTGCTCAAGTCTGTTAGGTCACCAAAGACCCCATATTTGGAGTAAAGTTTGTGACCATGAGTAAAGCTGTCCTTTGTGTAAAGTAAGCTGAAATCAGTTCACAGTTCACAGTGACCATGGTTTATTACCAAGATTTATAAACAGATATGAAACTATAACTAATCTATAAGCAGATACTAGGCAAAAAGCCCTCTTTAGCTATGAAAGAACAATTTCATTAAGGAAGGATGAGATCTCAAGTAAACTATCACACCCTCTCTCCTCATTTATATTCTTTTGCACGGTGCCCTCTGATGGATGTTCTAGGCAAGATAATTCATGAAAGCACAGACATTTAACCATCTAAAGAATAAGAAGAAAAGATCTGTCACAAGCAAAATGCTTGAAACAGAAACTGCAGCATATTTTTCATTCTCTTTGTCACTTCAATGTTATCATAAAGACTGGCTTCCTTGAAGACCCAGAATGTCACATTACCCCATGGACCCTTTCAGTCCCCAGCTGATGGAAGGCCACAGGTTCCTCAAGGAGCTCTTACAATGTGTCCTGGCTCTGCCACCCTGTGCCTGTTCTGCTTCAGAGGCAATTCTACTTCAATCCAGAATTGGTGGCATAAAGGGTAAAGAAATGCTCAGGTGTATGATTGGATGCATGTGTGCACATGAGTTTGTATATGTGGGTGGTGGTGGCTGAAAGAAGGAGGTCTATGTACAGGGAAAAATAGAGAACAGGAATACTGAAGTAAGATTAGATGTAGCTCAACATCAGAAAGGCAGTTAATGCTCAGGAGGTAAACAGGGGACAATGAATTTAAAAAAAGAAAGGGGGCAGGACAGGAATAAAGACACACATGTAGAGAATGGACTTGAGGACACGGCGAGGGGGAAGGGTAAGCTGAAAAGAAGTGAGAGAGTGGCATGGACATATATGCACTACCAAATGTAAAATAGATAGCTAGTGGGAAGCAGCCGCATAGCACAGGGAGATCAGCTCGGTGCTTTGTGACCACCTAGAGGGGTAGGATAGGGAGGCTGGGAGGGAGACAGAAGAGGGAGGAAATATGGGGATATATTTATATGTATAGTGATTCACTTTGTTATGCAGCAGAAACTGACACACCATTGTAAAGCAATTATACTCCAATAAAGATGTTAAAAAAAAGGGAAACAAAAAAAAGCATACAAAACAGAAAAGGAAAGGGAAAGAACCTAAAGAGTAGACAAAAGCACCAGAAATGAGGAGACCTTGATTATTGAGGAAATGACAAGGCTCAGCCCAGGAGATTGTGAACCTCTGGTTAAGTCAGTAACTAAAATCCAAGCTTTAGTAGCCAGGAGCAAACATGTATGGAAATGTGAGCACCTGAGTAAAATGTTGAAAGGAGAGAGAAGTAGTTATTTATGGCATGTCTGGGGCGTGTGTGACAGCAATGGTGCAAAATGAGGAGATGAAGTTGGAAAAATTCAAGAAATGTGTGACAGGGTATTTAGGGTCTGAATTGAAGTGAGTTGAGTTGAAGAGGATGTGAGAAAAAGGTAAACATATTAGAAATATTATAGACAAATTAGAGTGGAGCTATATACATTTAATATAGAGATAACTGGGGTGGAAACAGAATTAGCAAAGGAAGAAAATTAGCACAGAAGAGCACAGGAGTTTGGGTTACAGATTGATAGAATTGTCACAGGGAAGTACACAATATCACAAAAAGTAAAGCCAGGAGAAGAGAAAGTGAATCACCAGCAGTAGAGAAACCCTGATTCCTGGGGTAAGAATTTGCCACAATCTGAGAGCTTCCAAGACTTTACTTTAAGGCCTGAAATCATATCCAGGCTCTGTTAGCATGGAAATTACAGTTGGAAATAAGTGCAAATAATAGGCAGGAGGATAACAAGAGAGGCCACAAGAGGCTTGTACCTGTGTGAATATAAGTGTGTATGAGTGTGCGTGCATACATGCACCTGATTGTGTCAAAGTTCCCATGTAGGATGCAACAAATTATAGTCGATAGGGAGTGGTTAGGGTTGGGAGGCTGATTTAATTTTCATGCAAGTATTGAGAGAAAAGTGTTACTGTGAGTCACTACAACAGATAACTGGGATCAGGGATTTCAGATGGGAAAAATCAATATAATTCACAAGCGACAAGATGTGCAAGTATACACACTAGTAAAATACAATTGCCAGTGTGTTCTTCCAGGTGAGAGAACCCATGGTTCTGGATAATAAGGTGGGAAATCTGAAACCTAGGAAATAATTCAGCAACAAGAAAAACTGCAAAAACTTTAAGATGGGGGTAACAGAAGTCCAGGGCCATTCACAAGTTGGTCTTTCTCCTTGAGATGACCTTTTGCTTTTTGAAATGACCAGGCTAGGTTGAGGCAGAAAGCAAATACATGAGAGTACCAAGCTGGTGCTCAGGGGTACAGTGAAGAAAAAGAAGGTGTTCCTATTGGGGAGGAGGTGTTATTAAAGTCTTCCCTGTGATGCTTCACTCATGCCCTCCCTCACCCACCATTCTTCCACCTTACTAATAACAACTACTAATGGTAATCACAGATCAAAACTGGAGTCACAGTGGGTCTCAATCAGGGAATCAAGTTCTCACCCCTCCTACTTCTGAAGCAAGGTAGGTGAGAGTTGACAGACTCCTGCAGCACATCTCATGGTGCCAGTTGCCCCATCAGATATAGTGTGATCACCTCTCAGGTTCCAGGACTCAGAGCCATCAACCAGAGAGGGGACTGGGGCTGTACCTGCTGGGATGTCCATGATCGGAGAACATTGGCTTAAGGGCTATACCATCTGGCTGATTTGTTGTTATCATGCTGAGTATGAACATCTAACCTGTGCTAAGGGGGTAGGCCAAATTTCCTTGGGAGGAGAATGGAATGGTCATGGCCTGAGCCATGGAGATGTGGAGGGAGTTGAATTGGCTGACATGACATATGATCCTGCCAAATATCCACTGCCTGCTCAGGAATTGGGCCTGGGGCAGGGGAGCAAAGGGGAGGTTGTCTTGTCACTCAAATAATCCCTTCAGGCCTTGCAGGAAGGCAAGTTTAAGAATGTGGGATTGAGGTGGGTTTATATCCCATCTTCCTCCTAGTCCCATCACCCATCCCTGGACTGGAGCAGCATTTACCCTATGTGCTAGAACCAATCCTATATAGTCACTCACCAGGGCAAATGGACTGTTGAGCAGAATTATCAAAATGTTAGATATTGCCAGATTAAAGATAAGAAGGTCTGCTGATTTGTTGATTTTCTTGTGCTTGTTGAAAACTTGGCAAACAAGGGAGTTGCTGAAGAGAGATATTATGATGATGACTGAATATGTCAAGGACAACACTATCTTCGCTGTGATGTGGGGTTTGCTGCCCAGCCATTACCTGGTTATTTCTGTCAGCCCTTTCCATTCTGGACTGTGGATACTGCTTCTATTTAGACTTGTGAGATTCCAGCTGTGAACCTCAATTGGTGGAACTCAAGTGAAATTTTGGAGGAGCCAATCAATAGTATGTTCCACTTGTAATAGAAAAGGGAATACTCCATTAATGTAACAGTTCATTTTTGTTTGGAGTGACAAATTAAGCAGGCCTGAAGGGGCTACAGAAGAGATAGATATGGGAGCTCTTCTCCATAGTCTAACAAACAGAAACTCCTGAATCTGCCTTAGATGTGAAGAATCACGACTTAACTGCTTCACAGAAGAGTGGATCAGCTTTTCAAAGCTTGTTATAAAGTGGGATCCTGAGGAGCCAAAAACCAAGTCTTTACCTCTCCTGTAGGAGAAGGGAAGCGAGGGGTCCTGCTGATTAGCTCACTTTTACTGAGATGATGGAATCCTATGGGGCCAATTTGAGCAACCATTTACCCATGGGACTGAATTATCCTTCCCCTTTCCTCACCTCCTTCAATAAGTATGAACTTCTTTCCAGTCATTTGCAGGCAAAAGCTATCAAGCATATTTGGAGTATATTTCATTCATTCCCAATTATCACTGTGGGAGGGAGAAAATGATAGCTTTAGTACCTTATACCAAACCTCTCTCAAATAGGTTTAAAGGAACTAAAGAATAAGTCTTTCATACTGTCATTAGGGGTTCAAATCTGACTGAGAGTGAAGTCACTTTGTCATCCTTTAGTCAGAAAAGAGCTATAGTCCAGGTTCAGGGCCAGAGACCCTGCACTCTCCCTAGGTCCCCTAATTCAGTCTCCATATCAGGGCTGTAGAGTGGGAGAGGAGTGGTGTACCTTGTTAAATTCGACACACTGGTAAAGTAGATTAAGATTCTGGCTGCACTTCACATTTATTAATTTGAATACTATTTAATTCCAATTTCATCTTTGAGATATAGTTTATCTTCATTTCTGACTAATCTCCAATTAGCAGTGACTAGGGAATTGCTAAAGGAACCCTTTAGTGAATTATTTTTAAAAGCAAATCATCACCCGTCTAATTTAATTGGTCTGATTTTTCTTTCCTATTTTTTTAACGAGATTTTTAAATAAATTTATTTATTTATTTATTTATTTATTTATTTTTGGCTGTGTTGGGTTTTCGTTTCTGTGCGAGGGCTTTCTCTAGTTGCGGCGAGCGGGGGCTACTCTTCATCGTGGTGCGCAGGCTTCTCATTGTCGTGGCTTCTCTTGTTGCGGAGCACAGGCTCTAGACGCGCAGGCTCAGTAGTTGTGCCTCAAGGGCTTAGTTACTCCGTGGCATGTGGGATCTTCCCAGACCAGGGCTCAAACCCGTGTCCCCTGCATTGGCAGGCAGATTCTTAACCACTGCACCACCAGGGAAGCCCTAATGAGATTTTTAAAGAAAGGTACACCTACATAAAAAATTTAAAAAATTTCCCTGCTCCAGGTAGAGCCAGGGATGATCCTTCATTAGTAAATGTGAATGACGCCCAGACAAACACCATGTTAACAACCAGTCTGAACATACAGTCTCAATGAATATTGCCACTAATTTTAATCTTGTGAGAGGGAAGAAGTGCACATTAATTCATTTCCAAGGCTCTTGGGTTAAAACCATTTTAGTTCACACCTCCCCCTTCTACTAGAGACTTAGTCCCAGACAGCAGGTTGTGATTTTGAAATACTTTGCATTAGACATCATAAGTACCATCCACTATGTGTTACTTCCTGGCCAGGTGATACCTAGCAAATGCATTCAGATAATTCCTACATACTGCCTCTTTTCTGACTAACTTAATAGTTTTGAAGTATTACTCATCTCATTCCATTAAGATTTATCTGTACAGGTTTACAATCAATCAATCCATCAGCAATATTTACCAAAAACCTCTGAAACTCAGTAGGCCAGCTACCTTTAAGGATGACCAAAGAAGTTGCTCACTGACAAGTCTAACAAACCGAATAATTAGAGAATGATTCAAGTTGGAAAACTAATATAGTGCAAAATGCAGATGATGTAAGTGTCTAGGTGTTGAGAAAAGAAAGCTTTTGATGAGAGTTGAAATAGTCAGAGGAGGTTTGAGAGAGGGTAGATAGAATCAGATCTAGATTTTGATGTACACTTACAGACAGACACACAAGCCTGGATTCTCACCATCATATTGTTCATCAAACCATGCCCCAGGGCTGCCCTAGAGGTACCACTGCCTTCTAATGCATATTGCATTAATTAAATAGTTAATTAGTAAATAAATGAACCCCTAATCAGAGCTGGTATCAAGGCCTATCAGGCTAGATACCTCTGGTTTCTGGCCTTGGAGCCATCCTGGGTGCCCTAGGGTGGGATGAGGGGACTGGGATCTTTCTACCTTATCTTAATAAAGTAAAGGCCAGTTCTGGGTTGTACTTCCTTGTGCTGGGTGACATAAATAAAAAGATCAAGCCAGAAGAATAGGGTCTCTGAATAGCTGACTAGTCTCTAATCCTAGGGGATGACAGCTAGTTAATAAAGTGGGGTAAGTAATGTGTATGCATGTGGTAGGGTGGAGTGATGTCAGAGTATTGTAGGCTTAAGTCCTTCGGTTTCCATTCCTATTCCACGCCCCTGTTCTGTCACCAATTTGCAGTATGACTTCAGGCAAATCAATTTTCTGTACCTTGGTTTCCTCAACTATCAGATGCAGATGATATATACCTCACAAAGTGGTGTTGAAGATTAAATGAGATCATGATGGGGTGTGCATGAAAATGCATGCTATTCAAAAGAAAGGCTTTATCATAATTTTATTTATTATTTTTCTTTCTTGACATCCCCACCTTACCTCCTTCACTGTGATAAACTTCTCTATTGTGGAAAATCCTTCAGTCCTTCTCTAAGACTACCTACTTTTTGTTGTTTTTAAACCAATGAGCTCAGGTTGAAAGGGAGCAAAGGGAATATGTGTGGGTATGTATATATGGATTGTGTATGCGGTGGATATGAGTTTGTGGTGCATATTTTGTGTGTGATGTGTGTTTGAGAGGTGTGTTTTTTTTTGTTTTATGTATCTGTGTAGAGGATGCTTGTTGTGTTTGCATGGGGTAAGTTTGTGTGGTGTATATTTGTCTCCTACACAGCAGATGTATGATGTATGTTTGTGTGTGATATGTTTCCATGGCATGTGTTTATGTGTAGGTTTGCGTACTATATATTTGCATGGTACATGCTTATGTGACATGTGTTTATGTTGCATATGTTGGGCAGAGTTGCGGACTTTCCTCATTTCCTTTTTATTCTCCATCTCTTCCTCCCACTTCTACCTATCCCCCGCCCCCACTGTGGGAGGCATGCAGTCTTAGCCGGAGGTAACTCCTGGAGGAGACAGTACGTCTCTCACAAAAAGCAAAGCCCTTACCCTTGACTTGGAATGCACTCTTTGTTCCAGGCCTGAGGAATGTAAAAGAGATTAGCAAAGCTATCTCAAGCCAGGAGACCTCAGGGAACTGAGAGTCCTGGTTGTTCCTTATGGCTGGGGGCTGTGTGTGCCTGGTTAAGGGAAGATAATGTTCAAGGATGGTCGTTGTAAACTTGCTGACGTCCATGGTGGTGACTGAACTGAGACGATAAGCAATTCTATGGGTTCATTGTCTGACAATGAGTTCCTCTTCTGTCCATATAAGATTCAGTAGATTCTAAATAAAGCGCCTTGCAACCATCAGTTGTCTTGGTCCTTCTGATCCCATACTCGCGGTGCTATTCAGTCCCTTGCCCCTCTCCATCGGGACCTGGAAGACCCTCTGCGGTGGCTGGACCATCGCACCCCCCCCCCACCTCAGAAATAAATTTGCCAAGGGGCAAACAAGAATGGTCAGATCCTGGGCTAAGATCCAGGATCCCTCAGGGCCAATGAACTCACCACTTTTTCTAGCTTTGCATATTCCCCTGTCTCGGGTAACTCCTCTTATGTTGCAAAATGCCATCATTCCTGATTGAAACACCTCACAGTAGCTGCCCATGCTACAGGGGAGTATGTGTGATTGGGAAAGGGTGGGGTTGCTGTCTAGTGCCAGGAATTGACCTTGATTCTTCGTTTGGTCCAGGGGAGGCTATGTTGTTTCCTCATCTAATCTGGATGGGGGAGGATTTGAAGGCTTACCCCAATGATCCAGTTACAGATCTGGCCTCAGTGTTCCACAACTGGAGCACTGGAAAGACCCCTTTACTGCCTGCAGAGGAGTGGGCAGATAAAGGAATGCAAACCAAATTTCCAGCTAATACACCTTCCCAAATGTCCAAGTCCGGGTGAGGCTGGGGGTAAGGTTAGAATTTGAGACTCCTTCACTAGTATGCGGGGGCAGAATAGTAATATACAGTGTGGAGGGGTACATCCTCTTTTCCTGATCTTACCCTTGTCCCAATTCCCCTGTCCCAGGCTGGGGGCGGAGTGGGGGGTGGTTCCTTTGAGAGACGACCACCTCCCCTCAGAGGGGAGGTGGGACACAAGAGGGCGGTGAAGGTATGAGCCTCCGCCCCTCCCCCTATTGCTACGGGGTTTGGGTAAGGAGAAGCGGCACAGCGCCGTATCTGGTGTTTCCGTAGAGCTGGAGATGGGGAAGGGGCTCGAGAACTTAAGTTTAGCCCGTTTGTAAAGACCCGCTCCTCATTAATAGAACTTCTCTTACAGCCAAACAGGCAGTAGGGAGCAGTAAGCCCCTTCCCCCAAATTTCGGGAGGGTGAGGCTTTGAAGAAGCCAAGTCACGGTAAGACCTCCTAGCACCGCGCAGTCGAGGGTCGCAGCCTCGTGTGCCCATACCCCAGCCTCCAGCTATGCTTGGGAGCTGGGCACGATGGGAGGAAGCTCTAATTGCCGAGATTCGCTTTTTTCCACCTCGCGGCCAAGAGCCTCTCCCCCAGTTCCTGTGTTGATGATTCCGGTGGCGGCGGCTCCCTTGAAAGAAACCTTACCTGGGATAAGTGCCCTTTTCTACCCGGCGTGACTGAAGACAGAGTTGGGGAGAAGACTGAGAAGACTCGGGCGTGGGAGGAGGTAAGGAAAGGGTGTGGAGGCGGCAGCTCCAGAGCTGGCTGCAGGCTTTCCAAGACCAGGGGGTGGGGTCAATCTAATAGTTTGTGTGTACTTTGATGAAAAACAAGCAAACAAGCAAACCAGAAAAACAGTTTTCGAGCTTGGAAACATCTAGGGAAGGGGAAGGGGGCCAAAGCAGCCAAAAGAATCAGCTGCTGGACGCTGGTAGGACGCGGGTAGGATACAGGTAATGGGATACTGGGCTTTCCGGGGGCCTTTGGGACAGACATCCTAAATTTTCAGGAGTGCCACCATCGACATGGACCATGAGTGGACAAAAACAGGAAGGAACTCACCTTGGAGCGCTTTAGCCCAAGCACGATCAGGAAGCCAGGCACCTTTAGCCTCAGTTTGTCAGTTGGGGAAAAAAAGGGAGGTGAAGACTCGCTATCCTCTTCCTCTAACTGGAACTGTTTCGCCCCGGGGGCTGTCTCCTGGGCACAGCACACCAGAGCCTAATGCAGCCACGGAGGCGGTGCACGCGCTCGCGGGGGCGCTGGGGTCCTGGGCACCGCCCTTCAACGGTGAGGGCCGGGCACCGGGCGGGCGGGCTGGCCCCCAGAGCTTGGCCCAAGACTTAGGCTTCAGCCTCTGCGAGGAGGTGCTGTTGTGTGGGTCTGCAACTCAGGGGGACACAGATGGCTCATGCGGGAGGGAGGGCGAGCCGATTTTCCAGACGACAACTGGAGTTCCTTTCACCCCTATCAAAGGCGCAGGCATTTGCGGGCCAAATCAGAGTATTTGAATGGGGGAGGGGGAGTGTTTGTCGCCAGCAGGGCGAATTCTTCACTTTTTAACCTCTTTCATCTAAATGTAACCAATTCAGTTTAACAATCAGCAGGCAATTAACATGTATCCCCCGCGGGTCCCTTTCTTTTATCCTGGATCTCCAGCTCCCTCCTCCCTAAGGCATCTGGCTTCCAGATTCGTTTTTCTAAGAGCAGCAGCCCCTCGGGCGCCCTGCCTGCTCTGTGGAGCCTCCGGGTGGCCGGAGCTTGGAGAGGAGAGATTGGGAGTGCCACGTGGAGGGGAAAGAGGCAGTTTGTGAACGGGGCTTTTTTGAAAAGCTGCACGCGACCAACTTTCCAATGATGCAAAACAGCTGATGTGGAATCACAAGAGCATGGGTCAACTTTTGCAAAAATATTGAGGTCAGTACTTAATCTTTGTAAGAAAGTTGAGGGGGGCAACCTAACAAAACACGAGAAAGGAAGAGAGGAAAGAAAACACCAGGAAAGCAGGCGATTTCCTACTTTAAAAGGCACAGCAAAGAGTTTTATTTCTTGAAACTCCTGAGGTTTGGTTATTGTATTACTTTTTTTTCCTTTTTTAGTCACCCCCCCCCCCCGGTGCGTGTGAGTGTGTGTGTGTGTGTGTGTGTGTCCTTCTGGAGAAAATAATCTCCCAATGTGTCTTTTATTTTCTAAAAAGATTTCCTTATTTCCCCTACACCCCAATTCTTCTCGAAAGGAAACATAAACACTCCAAAAACTCCTATGCGCACTAACTCACTAATTTCCGCCGGGACAGTCTTTGTTGGCACATCTAATTTTCCCAAATAATAGGAGAGCATTGCGGATTTCTTCCATAAATTCCCTTCCATAACTTCCCCTGCACAGTGTGAGAACATGATTTTCAACTTGTACCCCACATCTCTCACCAGAATGTATGTTAACACCTCACCTCTGCCACAGTAACCAGATTGCCCCCTACCCCCATCCCCGTTGAAGAACAACTGATTTCTTTCCCATACACCCTGTATTTCCTTTGGAGAGTGCAGGGTCCTGCACCCCAAATTGTTCTGGGTTTGTGATGTTCCCACGTTATCTCCTGCGTACCTCAAAATTATTTCTATTTGGAGTGAGAGTACCATAACTTTACCTAACTCCAACGTTTTTTCTGGACCATTTGGAAATATTTTAAAATCTCCATTGGGACTTCCCTGGTCTTCCAGTGGTTAAGACTCTGCGCTTCCAATGCAGGGGGCGGAGGTTCCATCCCTGGTTGGGGAACTAAGATCCCACATGCCCCGCGGCGCAGCCAGAACAAATTAAATAAATAAAATAAAAATGTAAAAAAATCTCTATTGAATATGAAATTTTGCGGCATCACCATGTATTTACCTAAGTGTGGGTTAGAGCATGCAAATCTTTCCAGCACCCGGTGTCCCCGTCCCCCCTCCCCCCCGCCGCACCCCGCAAAGGAGCAACATTGCGCTGTCTGCCACACACATTAAATTTACCACAGACAGGGCCGGGGGGATGCTGTGTCTCCCACGGGCATCAAAATTTTCTCGACAGCCAGAGGACATCCCGTATCTCTCCTACACCAAAATTTACCCTCAGGCTTATTTCCCCCTTTCCCCTTTCTCCCACGTTCCTTAACCCCCAATCTCCTCTTTAAAAGAGCCCAGAGAGTCTGCTCCACACTCAAAGGGTGGCCAAGAGCTCTGGAGACATTGTCAATTGTCTCTCCATTTTGCTAGATCCCAATATCACCTCCTCTGCCAGACCTGACAGCCATTATCAGACGCTCACAGGCACACAGCTCCTCTGGTAGTCAGCGAGTCCCCCAACAGACAATGCAAGATCCTTGCTCTGTCAACAGAAGTGCATCGGCTGGCCCTCAGCAGCTTAACACATCTGCAGAATGAAATGCTATGTTATATTACGAGTGTCAGGGGGCAAAAAAATTCCAATTCCATACCCGAGAATGCAGAGTTTTGGAAAAGCACAGCGAACAGCACAATAACCTCGAAGCAAGTGCCTTCATGCAGTCTTCCCTGAGTTCCCGAAGTTCATTTCAATCTAGCCAGTGTGCCACCAGTAAGACCTTTCCCTCCTCTCTCACCGTCTCACCTTTACCCCCCAACCCCCCGCCCTCCCTAATCTAAGGGCGATCTGCTCTGGCTCTGGGACTAGACTATCCATAGCACTTGGAATTCTTCCAAAGTCGCCTTCTCTCCCCGGAGTCACAGTCCCTGGAGAGTTAGCCCAAGCCAGGCAATCGGGGCCAGGCAAGGTAGCAGCAGCTTTTGACCAAAGGTCAAAGCCTCCTGATAACCAATTCATAGGATTCCACAGTGAGGGTGGGACAGGGTGGCACTGTAGCTGAATTGGCACAGAGGGCAGCGAGAGTTCTGGGCTGTGGGTTCTGTATCCCCTCCTCCTTGAGCTGTCACTTACTTTTCCAATCCATTTTTTCCCAAAGTACAGCTTCTAGGCATGTCAAAGTTTCTGTGTCCCTGCAACCAGCCCCAGCCTACCGAAAGAGATGTAAAGTGGTTGTCTTTGTCGTCCAGGAGGGCACTCTAACCACCTAATCTCATGGTGATTGAGACCTAAAGGAAAATTCAGGTGGTGACCATGATAAGAAAAAAAGGTAATGAGAAGGATGTGTGTATGTATAGACTTGCTTTTTCATGGTGAAGGACCTTTGAATAAACTCCCTCCCTCCTTCCCTCACCCCTTCCCTTCCTTTTCTTTATCTTTGAGTCCTACAACACCAGTTTGAATTTGTTTTTAGATGGTCAGGTATTTTCTTTTTCAGGTGGGAAAACAGAGGCAAGTCACTTGTTTGAGATAGAAATATTAGTGTCAGAGACAGGTCTTCGTTCCAATCTTCTGACTCCAGGTATTTCCATGGTACCTCAACATAACTTCTCGGACATGAGACTGTGCAGTTAAGTGTGCTCATTTTGTTTTTGTGCTGTTATGCTAATCACACAGAGCTGTGCATTTGAACACTCAGATGCAATGTGTTCAAGACAATTTTGTAAGTTGTGTTTTGGTCAAGAAATAAATAATATTAGGTTACTGAAGAGATAATATGGCAAGTTGACATCTCTGATGATCTCTTTTTGGTCGTTGTCCAATAGCTTTGGTCTTGTTGTTGCCTAATTAATCACTCTGTCAGTTTTTTCCTCCACAAATGTCTCTTCCTTTGTATTTACGATAGCACCTTATCAAACTCTTCAGACTGTTATTTTAAGTGCCTCCTAACTCACCTCTCTGACTACCCCTCCCTGTGTCCCCAGGTGTCCATGACTCTGGTTTACCAAGGGCAGATTAATCTAAATGAAAGTTTTATCATGTTATGATCACTACATAAGAAGCTGAAATGATTGCCTAGATCACAAACTCCTCTATCTATTGAGAATCTGCTGAAATTTGCCCCCACACCTCCCCAACCAGTTTCCTCATCCTCTTGCCAAATTCTACCTATTTTCAATTTCTAGCTCTAATTCCACTTCCCATTAAAGTGTTCTTTGACTTCTTTTTTAACAACTTTGTTGAGCTATAGTTCATAGATCATACAATTTATATATTTAAACTGTACAATTCAGTGGTTGTATACTATTCACAGAATTGTGCACCCATCACTGGTTGCACAATTTTAAATCATTTTCATCACTATGAAAATAAATTTTGTATATCAAACTTTCAGTAGTAAGATCAAGTTCTGGAGATCTAATGTACAGCATGGTGATTATAGTTAATAATGCTGCATTATATGTCTGAACATTGCTAACAGTAAATTTTAAATGTTCTCACCACACACATGCACACACACACACACACACACACACACGGTAAGTATGTGACATGATGGAGGTATTAACTAATGCTATGGTGATAATCATTTTGTAACATGTAGGTGTATCAAATCAATATGTTGTGCACTTTAAACTTACACAGTGTTATATGTTAATTATATCTCAATAAATCTGGAAAAAAAAAGAAACTGTACTCATTTGCAGTTTTTCCCATTTCTCCCCAAGTACTCTGTTCCCCCATACCCCTTTCCCCAGCCCTAGGAAGCCACTAATGCACCTCTGTATCCATGGATTTTTCTATTCTGGTCATTTTTTATAAATGGAAACATACATATATAGTTTTTGTGACTGGCTTCTTTCATGTAGTATAATATTTTCAGGTAGATCCATGTTGCACTGTGTATATGCTTCATTCCTTTCTATTCCAAATTTTGCAAATATGTATACAGATATACCACATATTGTTTATCCATTCATCAGTTTATGGAAATCTGGATTGTTTCCACATTTTGGCTATCATGGGTGATGCTGCTATAAACATTCATGTATATTTTTTATATGGAATATGTTTTAATTTATCTTAGGTAATTCAACTGAGAGTTGAATTACTGGGTACAATGGTAATTCTATGTTTAACTTTTTTGAGGAACTGCCAAAGTGTTTTCCAAAGTTGTTACACCATTTCACCTTTCTTCACATGCTCATTAACAACTGTTATTCATCTATAGCCATCCTAGTGGGTGTGAAGTGATATCTAGTTGTGGTTTTGATCTGCATTTCCCTACTAAATAATGGTGTTGAGCATCTTTTCATGGCCTTATTTGGCTGTATATGTCCTTTGGAGAAGTGTCTATTCAATGATATTGCCCATTTTAATTGATTAGTTTGAATTTTTTTATTATTCAGTAGTTATAAATGTTATTTATTTATGCTGAGTACAAGTTCCTCATTGGATATGAGATTAAAGAATATTTTGTCACATTCTTTGGAATGGCTTTTCACTTTTTTTTCTTTTAATTTAACTATAGTTGATTTACAATATTGTGCTAGTTTCAGGTGTACAGCTTCAGATTCTTTTTCATTATAGGTTATTACAAGATATTGAATATATTTCCCTGTGCTATACAGTAAATTATTGTTTATCTATTTTATATATAGTGGTGTGTATCTGTTAAACCCGTATTCCTAATTTATCCCTCCCCCTTCCCTTTCCCCTTTGGGAAGCATAAGTTTGTTTTCTATATCTGTGAGTCTGTTTCTGTTTTGTAATTAAGTTGAGTTGTATTTTCTTTAGATTCCACAAATAAGTGGTATCATGTCTTTCTCTGCCTGACTTACTTTACTTAGTTTGATAATCTCTAGGTCCATCCATGTTGCTACAAATGACATTTTTTCTTTCATTTCTATGGCTCAGTAATATTCCATTGTATATATACCACATCTTCTTTACCCATTCATCTGTTGATGGAAATTTAGGTTGCTTCCATGTCTTGGCTATTATGAATAGTGATGCTATGAATAGTGGTGTGCATGTATCATTTTGAATTAGAGTTTTCCCTTTTTTTTGGATATATGCCCAGGAGTGGGATCATATGGTAACTCTATTTTTAGTTTTTTAAGGAACCCCCATACTGTTCTCCATAGTGGCTGCACCAATGTACATTCCCACTAACAATGTAGGAGGGTTCCCTTTTTCTCCACACCTTTTCCAGCATTTATTATTTGTAGACATTTGGTGATGGCCATTCTTACTGGTGTGAGGTGATACCTCATTGTAGTTTTGATTTGCATTTCTCTAATAATTAGTGATGTTGAGCATCTTTTCATGTACCTGTTGGCCATCTGTATGTCTTCTTAGGAAAAATGTCTGTTTAGGTCTTCTGCCCATTTTTTTGATTGTTTTTTTTTTTTTTCATATTGAGTTGTATGAACTGTCTGTATGTTTTTGAAATTAAGCCCTTGTTGGTCACATTGTTTGCAAATATTTTCTCCCATTCTTTAGGTTGCCTTTTCATTTTGTTTATGGTTTCCTTTGCAGTGCAAAAGCTTTTAAGTTTGATTAGGTCCCATTTGTTTATTTTTGTATTTATTTCTTTTGTCTTGGCAGACTGAATCTAAGAAAATATTACTAAGATTTGTATCAGAGAATGTTTTGCCTATGTTCTCTTCTAGGAATTTTATAGTATCTGGTCTTACATTTAGGTCTTTAATGAATTTTGAGTTTATTTTTGTGTATGGTGTGAATGAGTGTTCTAACTTCATTGATTTACATGTGGCTGTCCAGCTTTCCCAGCACTACTTGATGAAGAGACTGTCTTTTCTCCATTGTATATTCTTGCCTCCTTTGTGGAAGATTAATTGACCATAGGTGCATAGGTTTATTTCTGGGCTCTATTCTGTTCCATTGCTCCATATGTCTGTTTTTGTGCCAACACCATGCTGTTTTGATTATCATAGCTTTGTAGTATTGTCTGAAATCTGGGAGGGTTATGCCTCCAGCTTTGTTCTTTTCCCTCAGAATTGCTTTAGCAATTCTGGGTCTTTTGTGATTCCATATAAATTTTAGGAGTATTTTTTCTAGCTCTGAAAATTATCATGGATAATTTGATAGAGATCACATTAAATCTGTAGATTGCTTTGGGTGGTAGTGCCATTTTTTACAGTATTAATTCTTTCAATCCAAGAGTATGGGACAACTTTCCATTTCTTTGTATCATCATGAATTTCCTGTATCAATGTTTTATAGTTCCCAGTGTATAGGTCTTTCACCTCCTTGGTTAGGTTTATTATTAGTTTTTTGGGTTTTTTTTCCGATTTTAAAGGGGATTTTTTTTTTTTACTTTCTCTTTCTGATATTTTATTGTTAGTGTAAAGAAATGCAACAGATTTCTGTATATTGATCTTGTATCCTATCCTGCTAGCTTTTTTAGTTCTAATATTTTTTTGTGGAGTCTTTAGGATTTTTCTATAGTCATCTGCATACAATGACAATTTTACCTCTTCCCTTCCAATTTGGATATCTTTTATTTCTTTTTCTTGTCTGATTGCTGTGACTAGGACTTCCAATACTATGTTGAATAGAAGTGGCAAGAGTGGGCATCCTTATCATGTTCCAGAATTTATCGGGAAGGTGTTTAGCTTTTCGCCATAGCGTATGATGTTGGTTGCGGGTTCATCATAAAAGGCTTTTATTATGTTGAGATATGTTCCTTTTATACCCTCTTTGGTGAGAGCTTTTATCATGAATAGATGTTAAATTTAATTAAATGCTTTTTCTGCATCTATTGAGGGATATGTGGTTTTTGTCTTTTCCTTTTTTGATATGGTGTATCACATTGATGGATTTGCATATGTTGAACCATCCTTGTGACCCTGGAATGAATCCAACTCCATCATGGTGTATGATCTTTTTATGTGTTGTTGTATTCTGTATGCTAATAATTTGTTGAAGATTTTTACATCTATATTCATCAAAGATATTGGCCTGTACGTTTCTTTTTTTTGCATAGTAAGTCCCCTACATATGAACCTTCAAGTTGCAAACTTTTGAAGATGTGAATGTACGTTCGCACATCCAATCACGTAAGTTAGTTCATGTGTCTGGCATACATTGTCACGTGGGTGCATTCTCTACAAGTGGTTGCACTTTTGTGTACTTTACAGTACAGTACTGTATAGAGTACAGTAGCACAGTATTGTTATTTCAAGCCCAGGATGTCCAGAAGGAAGCATAAAAGCAGACGTGATGTAGCTGGTACTGCTAAGAAGTGCCAGCTCTTGTGCTATACTACTGTACTTTTCAAGGTACTGTACTGTAACATTAAAAATGTTTATTTTTTGTGTTTGTTTTTAATGTATTATTTGTGTGAAAACTGTTATGAACCTAATACAGTACAGTACTATATAGCCAATTGTGTTAGTTGGGTACCTAGGCTAAAGTTGTTGGACTTACGAACAAATTGGACTTACGAATGCACTCTCAGAATGGAACTCATTCACATGTAGGGGACTTACTGTAGTGTCTTCTTTTGGTTTTGGTATAAGGGTGATGGTGGCTTCATAGAATGACTTTGGGAGTGTTCCCTCCTCCTCAAACTTTTGGAATAGTTTATGAAGAATAAGTATGAGTTTTTCTTTATATATTTGGTAGAATTCCCCAGTGAAGCCATCTGGTCCTGGACTTTGGTTTGCAGGGAGTTTTTTTTGGTTTTTTTGTTTTGATTACAGATTCTATTTCACTACTAGTAATTGGCCTGTTCAAAGTATCTGTTTCTTCTTGATTTAGTTTTGGCAGGCTGTATGTTTCTAGAAAATTGTCCATATATTCTAGGTTGTCCATTTTGTTCGCATACAACTTTTCATAGTATTTCTTATGAATTTTTTTTGTATTTCTGCAGTATTGGTTGTTATTTCTTCTCTTTCATTTCTTATTTTGTTTATTGGGGTCCTCTCTCTTTTCTTGGTGAGCCTGGCTAGAGGTTTGTTGATTTTGTTTATCCTGTCAAAAAACTAACTCTTGGTTTTATTGATTTTTTTTTCTATATATTTTTGAAATCTCTATTTCCTCTCTGATCTTTATTATTTCCTTCTTTCTGCTGATTTTAAGTTTTGTTTGTTCTTTTCTAATTATTTTAGGTGGTAGTTTATGTTGCTTATTTGAGATTTTTCTTGCTTTTGGAGGAAGGCCTGTATCACTATGAACTTCCCTCTCAGGACTGCTTTGGCTGCATCCCATAAATTTTGTATGGTTATGTTTTCATTATCATTTGTCTCAAGGTATTTTTTGATTTCCTCTTTGATTTAATCATTCACCCATTGGTTTTCTAGTAGCATGTTTTTTAGTCTCCATGTAGTTGTTTTTTTCTCATTTTTCTTGCTGTGATTGATTTCTAGTTTCATGCTGTTGTGGTCAGAGAAGATGCTTAAACTAATTTCTATCCTCCTCAATTTATTGAGGCATTTTTTGTGTCCTAGTATGTGGTCTATTGTAGAGAATGTTCCCTGTGTATTTGAAAAGAACGTATATTCTGCGTTTTTTTTTTGTTGTTTGTTTTTTGTTTTGTTTTGTTTTTGGATGCAGTGTCCTATAGATGTCAGTTAAGTCTTAACTTTTTTATTATGTCATGTAGTGTCTCTGTTGCTTTATTGATTTTCTGTCTGGAAAATCTGTCCATCGATGTCAGTGAGGTGTTAAAATTCTCCTACTATTATTCTATTCCCATCAATTTCTCCTTTTATATCTATTAGTATTTGTTTTATGTATTTAGGTGCTCCTATTTGGGGTGCATATATGTTAACGAGTGTAATATCCTCTTGTAATGATTCCTTTATCATTATATAATGTCTTTCTTTGTCCTTCTTAATGGCCTTTGTTTTAAAGTCTATTTTGTTTGGTATGAGTATTGCTACCCTGGCTTTCTTGTTATTTCCATTTGCATGAAATATCTTTTTCCATCCCCTAACTTTCAATCTATGTGTGTCTTTCACCCTAAAGTGAATCTCTTGTAGACAGCATATTGTAGGCTCTTCTTTTATTATACAACCTGTCACTCACTCTGTCTTTTGATCAAAGCATTTAATCCATTGACATTTAAAGTAATTATTGTTAAGTATGTATTTATTGCCATTTTAAACCTTGTTTTCAAGTTGATTTGTATTTCTTCGTTGTTCCTTTCTTTTTTGTTTTTCCTTTTGTGGTTTGGTGGTTTTCTTTTGTGTTATGCTTGAGCTCCTTTCTTTTTGGTTTTTGTGAGTCTTTTGTATGTTTTTTGATTTGTAGTTATACTGGTTTTCAAGTATGTTAACCCATAACTATATCTACTTGCTTTAAACTGATAGTCATGTAAGCACAAACACATTCTAAAAGATCTACATTTTCTTCTTCCCCTCCCCCACATTTTGATGATTTTGATGTCCTCTTTTATATTTTTATCTCTATATTTATCCTTTTGCTGTTCTTTGTAGTTATAATTGTTTTCACAATTTTTTTTATTGTTTTTTAATCTATGTGCTGCCTTATTTAAATGATTTTCAATTCTTTTATATATCTGCCTTTCCTATTGCGATTTTCCCTTTCCTATAGATTCTTGCTTCTATAGAATCAAGAAGACGTTAGAGAAGGTCTTAGAGAAGACCTTTCAGTATTTCTTTTAGGATAGATTTAGTATTGCTGTATTCTTTTAGTTTTTGCTAGTCTAAGAAATTATTTACTTCTCCTATTTTTAAATGATAATCCTGTTGGGTTAGAGTATCCTAGGTTATAGGTTTTTCCCTTTCAGGACTTTGAATATATCTTGCCACTCCCTTTTGTCCTGCAAAGTTTCTGTAGAGAAAACAGCTTATAGCCTTATTGGGTTCCTTTGTAGCTGACTTCTGTTTTTCCTTTTTTTTTTTCCCTTTCCTTTTGTTTTTCTCTTGCTGCCTTTAGAATTCTCAGTTTATTTTTAACTCTTACTGTTTTAATTATGGTATGTCTTGGTGTGGGTCTGTTAGTGTTCATCTTGTTTGGAACCCTCTGTGCTGCCTGTACCTAGGTATATGTTTCCTTCTTTTGATTTGGGAAGTTTTCTGCCATAATTTCTTCAAATACATTTTTGACACCCTTTCTCTCTCTTCTCCTTTTGGAATCCCTATTATGCATAGGTTGGCACACTTTATATTATCCCATAGATCTCATATTTTGCTTTTATTTTTTATCACTTGTCTCTTTGTCTGCTGCTCTGATTGGGTCATTTCTATTATACTATCTTCCAGATCACTTATTTGTTCTGCATTATTTAGTCTGCTACTTATTTCCTTTAGCTCAGTTTTTTTTTTCAAACGTCTTTATTGAAGTATAATTGCCTTACAATAGTGTGTTAGCATCTGCTTTATAACAAAGTGAATCAGTTATACATATACAATATGTTCCCATTTCTCTTCCCTCTTGCATCTCCCTCCCTCCCACCCTCCCCATCCCACCCCTCTAGGTGGTCACAAAGCACCGAGCTGATCTCCCTGTGCTATGCGGCTGCTTCCCACTAGCTATCTATTTTACATTTGGTAGTGTATATATGTCCATGACACTCTCTTACCCTGTCACATCTCACGCCACCCCCTCCCCATATCCTCAAGTCCATTCTCTACTAGGTCTGTGTCTTTATTCCCGTCTTGCCACTAGGTTCTTCATGGCCTTTTTTTTTTTTTCCCTTAGATTCCATATATATGTGTTAGCATACTGTATTTGTTTTTCTCTTTCTGACTTACTTCACTCTGTATGACAGACTCTAACTCCATCCACCTCATTACAAATACCTCCATTTCATTTCTTTTTATGGCTGAGTAATATTCCATTGTATATATGTGCCACATCTTCTTTATCCATTCATCTGTCGATGGACATTTAGGTTGCTTCCATGTCCTGGCTATTGTAAATAGAGCTGCAATGAACATTTTGGTACATGACTCTTTTTGACCTATGGTTTTCTCAGGGTATATGCCCAGTAGTGGGATTGCTGGGTCGTATGGTAGTTCTATTTGTAGTTTTTTAAGGAACCTCCATACTGTTCTCCATAGTGGCTGTATCAATTTACATTCCCACCAACAGTGCAAGAGTGTTCCCTTTCCTCCACACCCTCTCCAGCATTTATTGTTTCTAGATTTTTTGATGATGGCCATTCTGACCGGTGTGAGATGATATCTCATTGTAGTTTTGATTTGCATTTCTCTAATGATTAATGATGTTGAGCATTCTTTCATGTGCCTGTAGGCCATCTGTGTATCTTCTTTGGAGAAATGTCTATTTAGATCTTCTGCCCATTTTTGGATTGGGTTGTTCGTTTTTTTGTTATTGAGCTGCATGAGCTGCTTGTAAATCTTGGAGATTAATCCTTTGTCAGTTGCTTCATTTGCAAATATTTTCTCCCATTCTGAGGGTTGTCTTTTGGTCTTGTTTATGGTTTACTTTGCTGTGCAAAAGCTTTTCAGTTTCATTAGGTCCCATTTGTTTATTTGTGTACTTATTTCCATTTCTCTGGGAGCTGGGTCAAAAAGAATCTTGCTGTGATGTATGTCATAGAGTGTTCTGCCTATGTTTTCCTCTAAGAGTTTGATAGTGTCTGGCCTTACACTTAGGTCTTTAATCCATTTTGAGTTTATTTTTGTGCATGGTGTCAGAGAGTGTTCTAATTTCATACTTTTACATGTTCCTGTCCAATTTTCCCAGCACCACTTATTGAAGAGGCTGTCTTTTCTCCACTGTATATGTTTGCCTACTTTATCAAAGATAAGTTGACCATATGTGTGTGGGTTTATCTCTGGGCTTTCTATCCTGTTCCATTGATCTATATTTCTGTTTTTGTGCCAATACCAAACTGTCTTGATTACTGAAGCTTTGTAATATAGTCTGAAGTCAGGGAGCCTGATTCCCCCAGCTCCATTTTTCGTTCTCAAGATTGCTTTGGCTATTCGGGGTCTTTTGTGTTTCCATACAAATTGTGAAATTTTTTCTTCTAGCTCTGTGAAAAATGCCAGTGGTAGTTTGATAGGGATTGCATTGAATCTGTAGATTGCTTTGGGTAGTAGAGACATTTTCACAATGTTGATTCTTCCAATCCAGGAACATGGTATATCTCTCCATCTATTTGTATCATCTTTAATTTCTTTCATCAGTGTCTTATAATTTTCTGCATACAGGTCTTTTGTCTCCTTAGGTAGGTTTATTCCTAGATACTTTATTCTTTTTGTTGCAATGGTAAATGGGAGTGTTTTCTTAATTTCACTTTCAGATTTTTCGTCATTAGTGTATAGAAATGCAAGAGATTTCTGTGCATTAATTTTGTATCCTGCTACTTTACCAAATTCATTGATTAGCTCTAGGAGTTTTCTGGTAGCATCTTTAGGATTCTCTATGTACAGTATCATGTCATCTGCAAATAGTGACAGCTTTACTTCTTCTTTTCCGATTTGGATTCCTTTTATTTCTTTGTCTTCTCTGATTGCTGTGGCTAACACTTCCAAAACTATGTTGAATAATAGTGGTGAGAGTGGGCAACCTTGTCTTGTTCCTGATCTTAGTGGAAATGGTTTCAGTTTTTCACCATTGAGGACAATGTTGGCTGTGGGTTTGTCATATATGGCCTTTATTATGTTGAGGAAAGTTCCCTCTATGCCTACTTTCTGCAGGGCTTTTATCATAAATGGGTGTTGAATTTTGTCAAAAGCTTTCTCTGCATCTATTGAGATGATCATATGGTTTTTCTCCTTCAATTTGTTAATATGGTGTATCACATTGATTGATTTGCGTATATTGAAGAATCCTTGCATTCCTGGGATAAACCCCACTTGATCATGGTGTATGATCCTTTTAATGTGCTGTTGGATTCTGTTTGCTAGTATTTTGTTGAGGATTTTTGCATCTATGTTCATCAGTGATATTGGCCTGTAGTTTTCTTTCTTTGTGACATCTTTGTCTGGTTTTGGTATCAGGATGATGGTGGCCTCGTAGAATGAGTTTGGGAGTGTTCCTCCCTCTGCAATATTTTGGAAGAGTTTGAGAAGGATAGGTGTTAGCTCTTCTCTAAATGTTTGATAGAATTCGCCTGTGAAGCCATCTGGTCCTGGGCTTTTGTTTGTTGGAAGGTTTTTAATCACAGTTTCAATTTCAGTGCTTGTGATTGGTCTGTTCATATTTTCTATTTCTTCCTGGTTCAGTCTCGGCAGTTTGTGCATTTCTAAGAATCTGTCCATTTCTTCCAGGTTGTCCATTTTATTGGCATAGAGTTGCTTGTAGTAATCTCTCATGATCTTTTGTATTTCTGCAGTGTCAGTGGTTACTTCTCCTTTTTCATTTCTAATTCTATTGATCTGAGTCTTCTCCCTTTTTCTCTTGATGAGTCTGGCTAATGGTTTATCAATTTTGTTTATCTTCTCAAAGAACCAGCTTTTAGTTTCATTGATTTTTGCTATTGTTT
Organism: Balaenoptera acutorostrata; assembly: GCF_949987535.1. Taxonomy (NCBI): domain Eukaryota; kingdom Metazoa; phylum Chordata; class Mammalia; order Artiodactyla; family Balaenopteridae; genus Balaenoptera; species Balaenoptera acutorostrata. The sequence goes on along the minus strand of NC_080085.1, from coordinate 56,379,225 downwards.
CCTTCATTTCTTTTTCACTTATTTCTGACCTGATCTTTATAATTTCTTTCCTTCTGCTGGCTTTGGGGTTTTTTTGTTCTTCTTTCTCTAATTGCTTTAGGTGCAAGGTTAGGTTGTTTATTCGAGATGTTTCCTGTTTCTTGAGGTAGGCTTGTATTGCTATAAACTTCCCTCTTAGCACTGCTTTTGCTGTGTCCCATAGGTTTTGGGTCGTCGTGTCTCCATTGTCATTTGTTTCTAGGTATTTTTTGATTTCCCCTTTTATTTCTTCAGTAATCACTTCGTTATTAAGTAATGTATTGTGTAGCCTCCATGTGTTTGTATTTTTTACAGATCTTTTCCTGTAATTGATATCTAGTCTCATAGCGTTGTGGTCGGAAAAGATACTTGATACGATTTCAATTTTCTTAAATTTACCAAGGCTTGATTTGTGACCCAAGATATGATCTATCCTGGAGAATGTTCCATGAGCACTTGAGAAAAATGTGTATTCTGTTGTTTTTGGGTGGAATGTCCTATAAATATCAATTAAGTCCATCTTGTTTAATGTATCATTTAAAGCTTGTGTTTCCTTATTTATTTTCATTTTGGATGATCTGTCCATTGGTGAAAGTGGGGTGTTAAAGTCCCCTACTATGATTGTGTTGCTGTCAATTTCCCCTTTCATGGCTGTTAGTATTTGCCTTATGTATTGAGGTGCTCCTATGTTGGGTGCATAAATATTTACAATTGTTATACCTTCCTTTGGATCGATCCCTTGATCATTATATAGTGTCCTTCTTTATCTCTTGTAATAGTCTTTATTTTAAAGTCTATTTTGTCTGATATGAGAATTGCAACTCCAGCTTTCTTTTGATTTCCATTTGCATGGAATATCTTTTTCCATCCCCTCACTTTCAGTCTGTATGTGTCCCTAGGTCTGAAGTGGGTCTCTTGTAGACAGCATATGTATGGGTCTTGTTTTTGTATCCATTCAGCCAGCCTGTGTCTTTTGGTGGGAGCATTTAATCCATTTACATTCAAGGTAATTATCGATATGTATGTTCCTATTCCCATTTTCTTAAATGTATTGGGTTTGTTATTGTAGGTGTTTTCCTTCTCTTGTGTTTCTTGCCTAGAGAATTTCCTTTAGCATTTGTTGTAAAGCTGGTTTGGTGGTGCTGAACTCTCTCAGCTTTTGCTTGTCTGTAAAGTTTTTAATTTCTCCATCGAATCTGAATGAGATCCTTGCTGGGTAGAGTAATCTTGGTTGTAGGTTTTTGTCCTTCATGACTTTAAGTATATCCTGCCACTCCCTTCTGGCTTGCAGAGTTTCTGCTGAGAGATCAGATGTTAACCTTATGGGGATTCCCTTGTGTGTTATTTGTTTTTTTTCCCTTGCTGCCTTTAATATGTTTTCCTTATATTTAATTTTTGACAGTTTGATTAATATGTGTCTTGGCGTGTTCCTCCTTGGGTTTATCCTGTATGGGACTCTCTGTGCTTCCAGGATTTGATTAACTATTTCCTTTCCCATATTAGGGAAGTTTTCAACTATAATCTCTTCAAAAATTTTCTCAGTCCCTTTCTTTTTCTCTTCTTCTTCTGGTACCCCTATAATTCGAATGTTGGCACGTTTAATGTTGTCCCAGAGGTCCCTGAGACTGTCCTCAGTTCTTTTCATTCTTTTTTCTTTATCCTGCTCTGTAGTAGTTATTTCCACCATTTTATCTTCCAGGTCACTTATCCTTTCTTCTGCCTCAGTTATTCTACTATTGATCCCATCTAGAGTATTTTTAATTTCATTTATTGTGTTCTTCATCATTGCTTGGTTCCTCTTTAGTTCTTCTACATCCTTGTTAAATGTTTCTTGCATTTTGTCTATTCTATTTCCAAGATTTTGGATCATCCTTACTATCATTATTCTGAATTCTTTTTCAGGTAGACTACCTATTTCCTCTTCATTTGTTAAGTCCAGTGTGTTTTGAGCCTGCTCCTTCATCTGCTGTGTGTTTTTCTGTCATCTCATTTTGCCTATCTTACTGTGTTTGGGGTCTCCTTTTCACAGGCTGCAGGTTCGTAGTTCCCGTTGTTTTTGGTATCTGTCCCCAGCGGCTAAGGTTGGTTCAGTGGGTTGTGTAGGCTTCCTGGTGGAGGGAACTAGTGCCTGAGTTCTGGTGGATGAGGCTAGATCTTGTCTTTCTGGTGGGCACGTCCACGTTTGGTGGTGTATTTTGTGGTGTCTGTGGCCTTATTATGATTTTAGGCAGCCTCTCTGCCAATGGATGGGATTGTGTTCCTGTCTAGCTAGTTGTTTGGCATAGGATGTCCAGCACTGTAGCTTGCTGGTCGTTGAGTGAAGCTGGGTCTTGATGTTGAGATGGAGATCTCTGGGAGATTTTTGCCGTTTGGTATTACGTGGAGCTGGGAGGTCTCTTGTGGACCAGTGTTCTGAAGTTGGCTCTCCCACCTCAGAGGCACGGCCCTGATGCCTGGCTGGAGCACCAAGAGCCTTTCGTCCACACGGCTCAGAGTAAAAGGGAGAAAAAATAGAAAGAAAGAAAGAAAGAGGCTATAATATAGTGAAGTAAAATACAGCTATTGTAAAGCAAAGCTATACAGACAAAATCTCACCCAGAAGCATATACATATACACTCACAAAAAAAAGGAAAAGGGGAAAAATTAATATCTCCTGCTCCCAGAGTCCACCTCCTGAATTTGGGATGATTTGTTGTCTGTTCAGGTATTCAGCAGGTGCAGGCACATCAAGTTGTTTGTGGAGCTTTAATCCGCTGCTTCTGAGGCTGCTGGGAGAGATTTCCCCTTCTCTTCCCTGTTCGCACAGCTCCTGGGGTTCAGCTTTGGATTTGGACCCGCCTCTGCGTGTAGGTCGCCTGAGGGCGTCTGTTCCCTGCCCAGACAGGACGGGGTTAAAGGAGCAGCTGCTTCGGGGGCTCTGGCTCACCCAGGCCGCGGGGAGGGAGGGGTACGGAGGAGGCGGGGCGAGCCTGCGGTGGCCGAGGCCGGCGTGACGTTGCACCAGCTCGAGGCGCGCAGTGCGTTCTCCCGGGGATGTTGTCCCCGGATCCCGGGACCCTGGCAGTGGCGGGCTGCACAGGCTCCCGGGAGGGGAGGTGTGGAGAGTGACCTGTGCTCACACACAGGCTTTTTGGAGTCGGCAGCAGCAGCCCCAGCGTCTCACGCCCGTCTCTGGGGTCCGCGCTGATCGCCGTGGCTTGCGCCCTTCTCTGGAGTTCGTTTAGGCGGCGCTCTGAATCCCCTCTCCTTGCGCGCAGCGAAACAGAGAGGCAAGAAAAAGTCTCTTGCCTCTTCGGCAGCTGCAGACCTTTTCCCGGTCTCCCTCCCGGCTAGCTGTGGTGCGCCAACCCCTTCAGGCTGTGTTCACACCGCCAGCCCCAGTCCTCTCCCTGCAATCCGACCGCAGCCCGAGCCTCAGCTCCCAGCCCTGCCCGCCCCGGCGGGGGAGCAGACAAGCCTCTCGGGCTGGTGAGCGCCGCTCGGCGCCGAGCCTCTGTGCGGGAGTCTCTCCGATTTTCCCTCTGCGCCCCTGTTGCTGTGGGATCCGCGCTGATAGCCGCGGCTCGCGCCCTTCTCTGGAGTTCGTTTAGGCGGCGCTCTGAATCCCCTCTCCTTGCCCGCCGTGAAACAAAGAGGCAAGAAAAAGTCTCTTGCCTCTTCGGCAGCTGCAGACTTTTTCCCCGGACTCCCTCCGGGCTAGCTGTGGTGCGCTAACCCCTTCAGGCTGTGTTCACGCCGCCAGCCCCAGTCCTCTCCCTGCGATCCGACCGAAGCCCGAGCCTCAGCTCCCAGCCCCGCCCGTCCCGGCGGCTAAGCAGACAAGCCTCTCGGGCTGGTGAGTGCTGCTCGGCGCCGAGCCTCTGTGCGGGAACCTCTCCGCTTTGCCCTCCGCACCTCTGTGGCTGCGCTCTCCTCTGTGGCTCTGAAGCTTCCCCCCTCCGCCCCTCGCAGTCTCCGCCCGCGAAGGGGCTCCTAGTGCGTGGAAACCTTTCCTCCTTCACGGCTCCCTCCCACTGGTGCAGGTGCCGTCCCTATTCTTTTGTCTCTGTTATTTCTTTTTTCTTTTGCCCTACCCAAGTACGGGGGGAGTTTCTTGCCTTTTTGGAGGTCGGACGTTTTCTGCCAGCGTTCAGTGGGTGTTCTGTAGGAGCCGTTCCACGTGTAGATGTATTTCTACTGTATCTGTGGGAAGGAATGTGATCTCCGCGTCTTACTCTTCCGCCATCTTCTAGCTCAGTTTTTATCTTGGCAATTGAGTTGTCTAATTTTGATTGACTCCTCTTTATGGTTTCTAGTTCCTTGTTACAGTGATCTGGATTTCTATTAATAGTCTTTCTTAGTTCCTTTAGCATTTTTATTCCCTCCTTTTTGAACTCAGGGTCTAGTAGAATGGTGAGGTTTGTTTCATTGTTCCTTTAGGGGTTTTCTTTTGTTCTTTTATTTGGGAGTAGTTCCCCTGCTTTTTCATTTTAATTATATTTCTCTGACTATGAATTCAGGAGAAACAGTTATCTACTGCAGTCTGGAAGGACTGTTTTTAATGTGGGAGCATCCCTTTGTAGACTGTGTAAGTCCAACATTTTTGTTGCAAGGGCTGTATTTGTTATGGATGCCTCCTTTGTCTTCCTTCAGAGTGTGCTGGCTATTGTCCCCTAGATAAGGGATGTGTTTGGTGTTGTAGTGACCAGAGCCTGCACTGGATGTTGGGTGCAGCCTTCTCTTTGCTCTGTGGTTGTCACAGCCTTGTCAGGAGCAGGGTCTGCTCCCCAATTGTTGGAGTAGAAGGCCCCAGATCTGGTTCTAAGGTGAGGTGTGAGGTAGGTGGGGCTGGAGTGCTCCCTCTGTGAAAGGGCCCACTGCATGTTCCTTCCCAGGAGATGTCAGCCAGGATGTATGATACTGTGACACCATCCACCACCCATCGTGTGCTCCCACAAAATCCGCTGCTGCTGGTACTACCCCTGGACCTGCCTCCACTGCAGGAGTGCTGATAATCAGGTCAGTCGTCATCCTGACTTCAGCATGTGTGAGCTCACAAAGCACAAGCTCCCAAAGCCTGCTGAATCCATGCCCTGGTGTGGGAGTGCTGATAATCACTCAGACTTCAGTGTTAACTTCCATGTGTGTGTGCTCACAAAGCGCAAGCTCTCAAATCCCACTGAAGTCATGCCCCACTGTGGGAGGGCCAATAATTGGCTTGGACTTCAGTCCCTGTGCATGTGTGCTCCCAAATTCTTCCATGGCCAGAGCTGTACCCTGCTGTGAGCATGCTGGCAATGAAGCTTCTATGTCAGACCCACACCCCACCATCAGGGCATTGATAATGGGACTTCTATGGCAGACCCACACTCTGTCCTGCATACACTCCCAATTCCAGCCTGGACCACATTCCAAGACCTATGGGCTCTTTCTGTGCAGCCAAACCAAACCTTCTCCACGAGTCTGTCCACTGAACCCTGAGTTTCAGCACCCAGACACTGTGCACATCTGCAGGTATGTGTCTCAGCCTGGGAAGTGTGGCAACATGGCAGCCATCAGTGCTGGTCCCTCTCTGTCCTGCTTGGCAGCAGGCCAGCAGGGGCACATTCCTCTCAGGCAAACTCCAGGCCCCTGCAATTCCCTATCTGTCTCAGCAGACCTCCCAGCCAGCAAAAGCGGTTCCCAGGGTGAGGGAACCATTCCTCTTTTATGACTCCCTCCCAGGGACACAGGTCTCATTCCAATTCCTTTTTTCCCCCTCTAGTCCTACCCAGTTATGTGGGGAGTCTTTCATGCAACTTTAGTTGTATGAGAACTTCTGCCACCTTTCAATTATTATTCTGTGAGAGTTGTTACAGAAATAGATTTTTTTGATGTATTTGTGGGGAGAGTGAACTCCATATCTTTCTACTCTGCCATCTTGATTACCTCCCTCTTTTTACTTTCTTGATGGTGTCCTTTGAAGCACAGAAGTTTTTAATTTTGATGATGTTCATTTTATCTCTTTTTCTTTTGCTGCTTATGCTTTTGGTATCATATCTAAGAAACCATGGCCTAATCCAAGATCATGAAGATTTACTCCTATTTTCTTTTAAGAATTTTGTAATTTTTACTCTGATATTTATATTTTTACTCCTTTTGAGTTAATTTTGTATATGGTGTGAGGTATGGGTCTTATTTATTTATGTATTTATTTATTTGCATGTCGATATCCAGTTCTCCCAACATCATTTGTTGAAGTAACTGTTCTTTTCCACTGAATGGTCTTGGCACCCTTGTTGAAAACCAATTTACCATAAATAAGAGGATTTATTTCTGAACTGTCAATTCTGTTCCATTAATATATATGCCTGTGTTTATGCCATTACCACATTGGCTAGATCACCATAGCTGGTAGTAAGTTTTGAAATTTGGATCTGTGAGTCCTCTAACTTTTTTTTCTTGTTTTTCAAGTATGTTTTAGATATTCAGGATTACTTGCATTATCACATGAAATTTAGGATAAGCTTGCCAATTTTTTTTTTTTTCAAAATAAAGCCAACTTGAATTTTGATAGGGATTGTGTTTATTGTGTAGATAAATTTGGGGAGTATTATTATCCTAACAATTTTAAGTGTTCTAGTCATGAACATGAGATGCATGTGATGTCTTTCCATTTATTTGGATCTTCTTTAACTTTTCAACAATGATTTGTAGTTGTTAAGAGTACAATTTTGCACTTATTTTGTTAAGTTTATTCCTAGGTATTTCATTTTTATCATGCTACTGTAAATGGAATTGCATTTTTAGTTTTATTTTCAGATTGCTTATTGTAAGTCCATATAAATACAATTTATTTGTGTACATTGTTTTCATATCCTATATCTATGCTGAGATAATTTACTAGCTCTACTATTTTGTTATTGAATTCCTTAGGATTTTCTATATACAAGATCCTGCCATTTGCAGAGACACATATAGTTTTACTTTATTCTGTCCAATTTGAATGGCTTTTGTTTCTTTTTCTTCCTTTTTGCCCTGCCTAGATCCTCTAATATAATTTTGAATAGAAGTTGTGAGAGTGGGCATCCTTGTCTTGTTCCTGATCAAGGGGAAAATATTTTAGCCTTTCTCCATTAAGTATGACATTAGCTGTGGATTCTTATAAATACTCTTTATCAGTTTGAGGAAATTCCTTTCTGTTCTTAGTTTATTACATGTTTTTATTTTGAAAGTGTGTTTGAATTTGTCAAATATATTTTCTGCATCTGTTGAGATGATCACATGATATTTGCCTTTTATTCTACCAGTATGGTGTATTACATTAACTAATATTCAGATGCTAAACCAATCTTGCATTTCGGGAATGAATCACATTTGGTTGTGGTGTTTAGTCCTTTACATCTGTTGCTGGACTCTGACATAATTTGGTTCAGATTTTTCCATGTGTATTCCAATAGCATATTGTTCTGTAGTTTTCTTGTGATGTCATTTTCTGGTTTTAGTATCAGGATAATAATGACTTCAGAGTGATTTGAGAAGTTTTCCCTCTTTACCTAGTTTTTGGAAGAATCTGTGAACAGTTGAAATTAATTATTTTATAATTGGTAGAATTTAAAAGTGAAGCTATATGGGCCTCATGTTTTTCTTTGTTGGAAGAAAACTTATAAATAAAATGTATTTACTTATGTAAATTAGTAATGTTATGTTATGTATCTGTTCAGATTTTCTATTCTTCTTGAGTCATTGTTCATAATTTGTGTCTTTTAAAGAATATTCCCATTTCATCTAAGTTACATAGTTTGTTGCATACAGTTGTCCATAGTATTTCCTTATAGTCTTTTTACTTATGAAATGTCAGTAGTCATGACCCCTCTTTCATTACTGATTTTAGTACTTTGGGTTATTTTCTTAATGATTGTTCTAAGCTTTGCAATATACATCTAACTTATAAAAATATTCTTAAGATTTATACTAACTTATTTCCAGTGAGATATAGAAATGTTTACTTCTATATAGCTCTATTTCCTCTTTCTCTTTTATGTGTTATTGTTTTTCATATTATATCTTATGTGTTACAGACCTAAGATTACATTGTCATAATTATCACTTTATAGAATTATATGTCTTTTAAGGAAGCTGAGTAAAAAAAGGAAAGCAAGTATATTTTATAGATTTGGTTATATTAATCTTCTTAATTACCATTTCTGGTTCTCTTTATTTGTTCTCAAGACTTTGATTCACCACCTACTGTCATTTCCTTACTCTTATGGCTTTTTCTCCCCATCTCCTTTTATTGTAAAATATGTTACACTAGTATATGTTAGGGGGCCAAAATAAAGTCACACTCACACACAAACACACACACATACACAATTGGTTTTTAAATTGGATAACAGAAGAAAGGAGAAGAAAGACACAATTATATTTTCTTTTTTACATGATCACTTTTATATGTGTTCTTTGTTTTTTAATGTGTATTTGAATTACTGCCGTGGGTCACTTGCTTTTAACCTAAATAACTTCCTTTACTATCTCTTGTAAAATGGGTCTGCTAGCAATGAATTCTCTCAATTTTTGTTTATATGGTAATGTCTTTATTTCACCTTTAGTTTTGAAATATTGTTTTGCTGTATGTAAGATTCTTGGTTGTCAAGTTTTAGCACTTTAAATATATTTGCCTTCAGTCTTCTGGCTTCCATTTTTTCTGATGAACTATCAAATGTTAATCTCTCTTGGGGCCCCCTTGTACATGGAGAACTGTTTTTCTCTTGCAGCTTTCAAGATATTCTCTTTTTCTTTGGCTTCCAACATCTTGACTTTGTGTTTGGGTATGGATCTCTTTAAGTTTATTTTACTTTGAATTTATCAATGGTGTCTCACATTTCCATAAAACTCTTTTCATTTTTCTTCATTTTTTTCCCTCTCTTCTTCAGATTGCATAATCTCTATCAATCTGTCTTCATGTATATTTATTCTTCTGCTAGTTCAAATTTACTGTTGATCCCCTCTAGTGAAAATTTCATTTCTTTTATTTTACTTTTACCTTCAGAATTTCTATTTTATTCCTTTTGTAATTTCTAGTTTTTAATTGATAGTCTACTTGATGGCGTATTGTCATCATGTCTTCCTTCTTTAAGTATGGCTTCCTTTAGTTATTCAAACATACTTGAAATGGCTGATTTAAAATCTCTCTTTGCTAAGTTCAACATCTGTGTCTTCTCAAAAGAAGTTTCCGTTGCTTGCTTTTTTTTTCCTTTGAGTGTGTCACACTTTCTGTTTCTTTGTATATCTCACAATTTTTTGTTGAAAACTGGATATTTAGATGATGTATTGCAACAACTCTGTAGCAGCGACCAAAGCTTGTTGTTGTTTGCTTGCTTAATTTTTTTTAGTGACTGGACTGTATCATTTCAATGAAGTCTATTTCCCCTACAATATGCAGCCTCTGATGTTGCTCTTTGAGGAGCTCAGCCTTGGGTATCACAGTCACCTTAGGATAATAGTGGTTTTATCAGGGATCTCTTTGTCTCTTTTGCTTATCTCTCTGTTAAGCTATCTGCCCCGTTGATATTACACCCAAATGTTAGCCACCAGTAATTGCTAGCTTATTGCTATATTGTTTCCAAAAATGCCCTGGAACATGAGTTGCTCCATACTGATCCAATTAAATATGGACTCCTTTGGAGGGATAGTCTTTTAGGCCAGTTTTTGAGGCTTTCACTAACCCCAGGAAGACTTTTGTTAGCTGTCTCTTTCCCTGGTTCTTGCTGTTAAACTTCTGGCTAACCTAAGTTTTAGATTTTTGTTCTCGTGGAGCTACCAGCCTCCTTTTCATTGTTTACTGCCCAGATATCTATTGTTTTCAACAGCACTCTTAAGCTTGAACTTTCCCATTTTCTGTCCCCCCAAATCAGTTACCTTTGGGTTATCTTCTGAACTCACTGTTCTTATGTATTACCTTTTGTCTTAGGTAAATCCTCTGTGCCACTGCTCCAGAGATTTAGGTAGGGACAGTGGCCTTCTACTCTTAGAGAGACACTTCTGCTTTATAAACAGCACTAGACAGGGGCTGTAACCATTGGTATTCTATGCTTGCCTCTTCTGGTTTGTAACCTCTCTTCCTTATAAGAACACTGGGATGAGGAAGATCAGAGCTCAGTATTCTCAGCCTGCCATGACTGGGGTATAGCTTGCACCATATGTGTGGAGGCTGGGTGTAACAAGGGAGCCCAAGACCTTTCAGCTGCTCCTTCCTGGGCTAGAGCTTCTGAAAGCCAGATCTGAGAGGGATGAGAAACGTTATAAGCTTACGCCATCTGTGAAGATACCACTCTAGACTGATATAAGGGGAAAGAGACGTCTGTGTTCTTGGCTGCACCTGTCCCATGTAGAGCTTCTGTAACACTGAGCTTGAGGTGTTGAAAAGGAGCAGGTCATTGCTCAAATTTCTAATAGGTTCTCACTGTTCTTATCAAGATTTGGTAGAACTTACTGAATGAATGTTGATTTGCTGTATGTCCTTAGAATAATTTCCAGCAACTTTAATTGGTTGCTCGTTTGTTTCTAATTTTCACCAGTTATGGTTGTTTGACTAGGGTAAGGGCCCATGGACGTCCATATGTCATTAATCCAAAGGTCATTTTATTTTCCTTAACTTCTTAAATACATACTCAACAGAATGTAGTCTGTAATTATATATGTTTTAGGTTGGTTGTTTCCTTTCTCTGTTAATCATAGTTCTGTCAACTGAAAAAAATGCACAACCTAAAAGTTGAGTTATGTTTCTTTTGGTGGACATTCTAAGAACTTCAATACTGGGAAACAGCATCGCAGATAACTCTGAGAAGCTGCTCCAAAGAGGCAAAGGAGGAGCCAGGATATATAGGAGTTTTTGCAACAGAAGACCAGGTAGTCCAAACATCAAAAGATTACTGTTAATAAAAGAAAACCAGATATCTCACGTTAAGGAACTTAGCACTTTTCTATGTATGGGAATATGCAAGAGTCTGGGCTCACTGAAATCATTCCTTTGATATGCACCTCAGCTACCTGGGCTCAGTATCCTGAGTTTCCTCAGGGTGCAGCATCAGGTGTGGCTGTAGTGGCTGATGGCTTGATGGCTGCAACATCCCTTGTGTACTGATCAGGTGGCATTTTTAGTCCAAAGTTCCTACCTTGACAAAAAAGTAGGTACTCTCCTACTACCTCTTCTGTCAAATTAATACAATAGCTGTTTACTGAGTGCCTAATCTGTGCTGAGCTTAGAGATGGGAGTGAGCAGAAGGATGCAGTGATGAGTCAAACCCAGCCCCTACCCTCTGATATATAAAAGGAAACAAGTATGGATATGACTTTAAAACAAGGCAGAGAATGATCAGTGCCACAAGAAAAGCATAAGCAAAATTCCTCTGGAAGCATTATAGATTTTTTCCTTTTTATTTATTTCTTGGTAGGGAGAAGATCTCTGCATTATTTAATATTTTGATTCCAGAAGGTGGCATTTAATATTGCCCTTGATGGATAGGCAAGGTTCTGATAGATGAAGATGTGAGATGGGTCATTCTAAGCAGAGAAAACTGAGCCCAGTTATGAATATATTAGACAGCAAAATATGTACTTTCAGTATCTGAATTAGGCAGGTTAGAAAAAAGGGCCTAGGCCAAATTACAAAAGGCCTTGAAAACCAGTCTGTGGAGTTGGGACTTCATTTTGGGACAGTGGGGCATTATAACATGTTTTTGAACAGGGCAGTGATGATGGGTTGAGAAAGAGAAGATGCCTGATTGCAGAATGAAGGATGGGTTTTCAGGAGTGAGATTGGAAGCAAGGAGACCAGTGAGAAAGGAAGCTATTGCTACCTTCTAAGGAATAAGTGACAAGGGCCTGTTCTTGGGCAGTGACAAACAGGGAAAAAAAGGTGAAGGACTCAAGTGATCTTTAGGAAGTGGGCACTAGAGGTTTTGGAAACTGATCAGATGACTCATTTGTAAACATGGAGTAATGGTTCAAATTTCAGGTTTTTCTGAGCGATAATAGAGACGTCCACAGCTTAGAATGGTTAAGAGCCCATTCATGCTGGACTGTTAACTTAAGTACCACTTAGCCTGTATATACTTGGCACTTCCTGGGAGGGTTCCAAGATTGCAGAGATGGGTGTCTAGTCATGATCCTTTGTGTGGCATAGAGAGGTAGATAATTATGTAAGGCTTAGCTCCTGCTTTTAGGAAACATAGAGTTTTGGAGAAAGAAGCTTATAAAGCAGTTCAAAAACTTAAGACTAGCCATCTTCCCCTTACTCCAGGGTATAGCAATAAAATGGTCATAGTGAAATGCTTCACAAATACTTGCTAAATTGAATATAACCTGAATATAATATTCAGTATGGGCTCATGAAAAATATGGGTCAGTAGATTAAAGAAGCCAGAGAAAGCTTCCTGGAGGAGGTAAGGTTTAAACATAGCTTTGAACAAACATAGAATTCAGGTAGCCCTAGTGGAGGGCAGAAGTGATGGAGTAGGGTTGGAACTAGGGAGGAGAAAGGGGTCTTGGTATGAGCAAAGACTAGGATTAGGTATATAAATCCAGAGAGATGTCACGCCTTGCTAGAGTAGATATTGTGGTGGAATTAGGGGGCAGGATAGTGTAAAGATGAGAATGAGATCATTGTTAACATGGCAAATGACATCTCATTAATTCATTCACTCAACCACTCAACAAATATCACTTAATCGCTCTACAAATAATCACTGAACACCTACTATGCACTAGGCATTGTACTAGATATGTATGAGACCACCTGAAGAAGAAGAAAGCCAATAGAAAGGAAGCCAGAGAGCATCTTTGATGGACTAGTGTGCCAGATTTTGATATCTGGACATGGGCAACCAGAAGAAGGGAAGGGGAATGACTGCCCATGAGGATGAGTTAAATTCATAAATCTCAGAATCCTCCTATTGCCCATCTGTCACTTGGAGATAGACTGGTGGCTTTAATCTAAGCCCCTCATGGTCTCGGTAATCCCTTAGTGAAGTCAGGGAGAACAAAGCCACTACAAACCAGCTCCTTCCATGGGCTAGCCAAAATATATGAGCACCCTGGGGAGGATTAAAGGGGGCAGGGTGAACTTCCTGGTAAGGACTGGGAGGATGGCAACATCTCTTCTCAATTGACCAGCAAGCCTAATTGAGTACCTGCTACTTACCTAGCCCTGGGCAAGGATTATGGCAGGCTTGCCAGTGAAGTCAAATGGCAGTAACACTAGTCTATCTTATTCTCTGTATCTTTAGTTGGACTTGAAGACCTACAATAATGAAACAGTTGATTGGCAGTACGAAGCAGCATATGATTAAGAGATAAAAGAGATAAAATTTTTATCATAAATGGGTGTTGAATTTTGTCAAACGTTTTTTTCTGCGACTGTTGAGATCTTCAGTAGTTTTTGTTCTTCAATTTGGTGGTGTGGTATATCACACTGATTGATTTGTGGGTATTGAAAAATCCTTGCATCCCTGGGACAAATCCTACTTGATCATGGTATACGATCCTTTTATTGTATTGTGGATTTGGATTGGTAGTATTTTGTTGAGGATTTTTACGTCTGTGTTCCTCAGAGGTATTTTCCTGTAGTTTTCTCTTTTTTTTGTAGCTTTGTCTCATTTTGGTATCGGAGTGATTATGGCCTCATAGAATGAGTTTGAGAGTACTCATTCCTCTGAATTTCTGACTGGTTTCAGAAAGATAGGTGTTAATAACTCCTCTATATATTTGATAGAATTCACCTGTGAAGCCATCTGGTCTTGCACTTTTATTTGTTGGCAGTTTTTAAATCACAGTTTCAATTTCAGTACTTGTGATTGGTCTGTTCATATTATTTATTTCTTCCTGGTTCAGTCTTAGGAAATTGTACCTTTTTAAGAATTTGTCCATTTATTCTAGATTGTACATTTTATTGCATATACTTGCTTGTAGTAGTCTCCTATGATTCTTTCTATTTCTGTGATGTCCTTTGTAACTTCACCTTTTTCATTTCTAATTATAATGATTTCAGTCCTTTCCCCTTTTTTTCTTGATGAGTCTGGCTAAAGGTTTATAATTTTTGTTTATCTTTTTAAAGAACCAGCTTTTAGTTTCATTGATCTTTGCTATTGTTTTATTGTGTCTATTTCATTTATTTCTGATCTGATCTTTATGATTTCTAACCTTCTACTAACTTTATGTTTTCTTTGTTCTTCTCTCTCGAGTTGCTTTAGGTGTAAAGGTAGGTTGTTTATTTGTGATTTTTTTTCCCATGTAAGATTGTATTGCTATAAACTTCCCTCTTAAAACTGGTTTTTCTGTGTCCCATAGGTTTTGGATTTTCGTGTTTTCATTTCCATTTTTCTCTAGGTATGTTCTGATTTCTTCAGTGATCCATTGGTTGTTTATTAGCATGTTGTTTAGCCCACATATTTGGCTTTTTTACATTTTTTTCTTGTAGTTGATTTCTAATCTCATAGTGTTGTGGTCAGAAAAGATGCTTGATCTGATTTCAAATTTCTTAAATTTACTGAGGCTTGCTTTGTGGCCTAGCATGTGGTCAGTTCTGGAGAATGTTCCATGTGCACATGAGAAGAACGTGTATTCTGCTGCTTTTAGGTGGAATGCTCTATAAATATCAATTAAGCCCATCTTTTCTAATGTGTCATTTAAGGCCTGTGTTTTCTTATTGATTTTCTGTCTATTGATGAAAGTGTGGTGTTAAAGTGCCCCAGTACTACTGTGTTACTGTTGATTTCTCCTGTTATGGCTGTTAGTATTTGCCTTATATATTGAGGTGCTCCTATGTTGGCTTCATATATATTTACAATTGTTATATCTTCTTCTTGGATTGATCACTTGATCATTATGTAGTGTCCTTCTTTGTCTTGTAACAGTCTTTATTTTAATGTCTATTTTGTCTGATATGAGTATTGCCACTCCAGTTTTCTTTTGATTTCCAGTTGCATGGCATAACTTTTTCCATTTCCTCACTTTCAGTCTGCATGTGTCCCTAGATCTGAAGTGGGTCTCTTGCAGAAACCCTATATATGGGTCTTGTTTTTGTAGCCATTCAACCAGTCTGTGTCTTTTCGTTGGAAAATTTAAGGTAATTATCAATATGTACTTTTTTGTCATTTTGTTAATTGTTTTTTTATTTGTTTTTGTAGGTGTTTTTTCTTCCGTTTCACTTTTTTTCTCTTCTCTTGTGATTTGATGACTAACTTCAATGTTGTGTTTGGATTCCTTTTTCTTTTTTTGTGTGTGTATGTCTTATAGATTTTTGGTTTGTGGTTACCATGAGGTTTTGATATAGAACTCTATATATACAGGGTTGTTTTATGTTGCTTGTCTATTAATTTGAAATGCATTTCTAGTACCCTGAATTTGTGGTACCCTCTTCTCAATTGCTGCTTTCGATATCACATTTGTGTGTGGATGATTTCCTACCTTTGCTGTCTGTTTGCCTTTACTGGTGATCTTTTACATTCGTACTTTTCTTGTTTCTAGTGTGTCATTTTTTGCTTAGAGAAGATCCTTTAGCATTTGTTACCAAGGTGGTTTGTTGGTGCTGAATTCTCTTAGCTTTTGATTTTTTGTAAAGCTTTTTATTTCTGTGTTGAATCTGAATGAGAGCCTTGCTGGGTAGAGTATTCTTGGTTGTAGGTTTTCCCCTTTCATCACTTTAAATATATTGTGCCACTCCCTTCTGGCCTGCACAGTTTCTGCTGAGAAATCAGCTGATAACCTTATGGGGTTTTCCTTGTATGTAATTTGTTGCCTTACCCGTGCTGCTTTTAATATTTTTCTCCATCTTTAATTTTTTCAGTTTGATTGCTATGTGTCTCGGGGTGTTCTTCCTTGGGTTTATCCTATCTGGGACTCTCTGCACTTCCTGGGCTTGGGTGTTTCTGTTTTCATGTTAGGGAAGTTTTAGCTATTATCTCTTCAAATATTTTCTCACGTCCTTTCTCTCTCTCTCATCCTTCTGGGACCCCTATCATGTGAATACTGGTGAGTTTAGTGTTGTCCAAGATGTCTCTTAGATTGTCCTCATTTCTTTTCATTCTTTTTTCTTTATTCAATTCCATGACAGTGATTTCCAACATTCTGTCTTCCAGGTCACTTATACATTCTTCTGCCTCAGTTATTCTGCTATTGAATTCCCTGTAGTGTATTTTTCATTTCAGTTAGTTTATTGTTCTTCTGTGCTTGTTTATTCTTTTGTTCTTCTTGGTCTTTGCTAAACACATACTGTATCCTGTTGATCCTTGCCTCCATTCGTTTTCTGAGATCCTGGATTATCTTTACTACCATTATTCTGAATTCTGTTTCTTGTAGGTTGTCTATTTCTACTTCACTTAGTTGTTCTTCTGGAGTTTTATCTTGTTCCTTCATCTGGGACATACTCCTGTCATCTCATTTTGTCTAACTTTCTGTGATTTCTGTTTCCATTCCTCTTGCTGAAGGATTGTAGTTCTTTTTGCTTCTGCTGTCTACCTTTTGGCAGATGAGGGTATCTAAGAAGCCTGTGCAGATTTCCTGATGGGAGGGACTGGTTCCTGCCCAGTGGTGGCTGGAGCTGTGTCTTGTCCCTCTGGTGGGCAGGGCCATGCTCAGGGAGACTTTAAGCCATTTGTCTGCTGATGAGTGGGGTTGTGTTCCCACGCTGTTGGTTGTTTGGCCTGAGGCGTCTCAGCACTGGAGCCTACAGGCTGTTGGTGGGGGTAATGGCAGCCTCTGGGAGTGCTCACACCAATGAGTACTCCCCAGAACTGCTACTGCCAGAGTCTTTGTCCCTGCAATGAGCCACTGCTACCTCCCACCTCCACAGGAGACCCTCCAATTGTAGCAGGTACGTCTGACCCCATCTCCTATGGGGTCACTGCTTTTTTCCACTGAGTCCTGGTGTACAGCTGACCTTTTGTGTGCCTTCAAAGAGCAGAGATTTTGTTTCCCTCTGTTCTGTGGAATTCCTGCTATGTAACCCCGCTGGCCTTCAAAGCCAGATTCTCTGTGGTTTCCTCCTTTTGTTGCTGGACCCCCAGGCTGGGAAATCTGATGTGGGGCTCAGAACTTTCACTCCTGTTGGATAACTTCTGTGGTATAATTGTTTTCCATTTGTTTTGGGTTTTCCATCTGGCAGGTATGGGATTTGATTTTATATAGAGTATTTTTTTGGTAAGTTCCAACGTTATTTTTGTTGTTGTTGTTGATGGTTGTTTAGCTGTTAGTTGTGATTTTGGTGTTCTCGTCAGAAGGGGTGAACTCACGTCCTATTCTGCCATCTTGAGCTAATCCTGTGATCAGTTGAGGCATATTCTTTGATAATACATTTTTTGTTTTTTTAATGGCTTTTCCTTCTTTGTTGAAATTCTTATTTTTCATTCATTTTTATCCTAATTTCATTTAGTTGTCTCTCTGTTTTTGTAATTTGCTGAACTCTTTAAGAGGATTATTCTGAATTCTTGTTCAGAAAATTTGTAGATCTCCATTTCTTCATTTTTATTTTAAATTATTTCTTATTGAAGTATAGTTGATTTACAATATAATATTACTTTAAGGTGTAGAGCAGAGTGATTCAGTATTTTTGCAGATTATACTCCATCATAGCTTATTATAAGATAATGGTTATAATTCCCTGTGCTATACAGTATATCGTTTTGCTTATTTATTTTATATATAGTACCTTGCTAATTGATACATGTAATTAATCTCTCCCCCCTTTCCACTCCCCTTTGGTAACCATAAGTTTGTCTTCTACATCTGTGAGTATGTGTCTGTTGGGTGTATACATTTATTTGTATTTTTTTCTGGATTCCACGTATAAGTAATGTAATATAGCATTTGACTTTCTCTGACATATTTCACCCAGCATATTGTCTAGGTACATCCCTGCTGCTGCAAATGGCAGAATTTCATTGTTTATTATGTCTGTGTAATATTCCATTGTGTGTGTGTCTATATATATATATATATATATATATATAGACACACACACACACACACACACACATATATATCTTATTCAGATCATCTGTTGATGGGCACTTGGGTTGCTTCCATGTCTTGCCTATTGTAAATAGTGCTGCTGTGAACAATGAGGTTCATGAATCTTTTCAAATTAGTGCTTTTGTGTTTTTTGAGAAATACACCCAGAGTGGAACTGTTGGATTATATGGTAGTGCAATTTTTCGTTTTTTGTGAAAACTCCATTCTGTTTTCCATAGTGATTACACCAATTCACAGTTGCACCAACAGTGTATAAGGTTTCCTTTTCTCCACACACTTGCCTACATTTTTTATTTTTAGACTTTTTGATGATAACCATTCTGACACGTGTGAGGTTATATTTCACTGTGGTTTTTATTTACATTTCTCTAATAATTAGCAATGTTCAGCATTTTCTCATGTGCCATTAGCTATCTGTATGTCATTTTTGGGAAAATGTCATCTCAGGTCTTCTGCCCATTTTTGATTTGGTTGTTTGTTTCTTTGTTTTCATTGTATGACCTATTTGTATATTTTTGATATTATACCCTTGTCGATCGTATCATTTGAAAATATTATCTCCCATTCTGAAGGATGTCTTTTAGTTTTGTCCATGGTTTCCTTTGCTGTGCAAAAACTTTTAATTTTAATAAGGTCCCATTCAATTTTTCTTTTATTTATTTTCCCTTAAGAGAAAGAACCAAAAAAAATTACTATCATTTATATCAAAGAGTGTTCTGCCTACATTATTTTCTAGGTGTTCTGTGGTTTCTGTTTTGACATTTAAGTTTTTATATAATTACGAATTTATTTTGTATATCATGTGAGAAAATATTCTCATCTCATGGTTTTATGTGTGGCTGCCCAGTTTTTGCAGCACCACTTGTTGAAGAGTCTGTCTTTTCTCCATTTTATATTTATACCTCCTTTGTGATTGACTGTCTACAGGTGCACAGGTTTATTTCTGGGCTCTCTATTCTATTCCTTTCATGTTTGTGTCTTTTCTTTTTTGTTGCCAGTACCACAGTTTTTATGACTGTAGATTTGTGATACAGTGTGAAGTCAAAGAGCATTTTTATTTATTTATTTATTTATTCTCAATAATGCTTTTTTTTACTTTGGAGTATTTTATGAATTTACGATTATTTGTTGTTGATCTGTGAATAATGACATGAGTATTCTGATAGGGATTGCATTAAATTTGTAGATTGCTTTGGGTAGTTTAACCATTTTAACAATATTACTTTTTTGCACCCAAGAACGTGGAATATCTTTCCATTTCTTTGTATCTGCAATTTCCTTCATAACAGTTTTATAATCTTCAGAGTATAGATCTTTCATTGCATTGGTTATGTTTATTTCTGGGTTTCTAATTCTTTTTGATGTTATTTTATTTTTTATTTTTTTAAACATCTTTATTGGAGTATAATTGCTTTACAATGGTGAGTTAGTTTCTGCTTTATAACAAAGTGAATCAGTTATACATATACATATGTTCCCATATCTCTTCCCTCTTGCGTCTCCCTCTCTCCCACCCTCCCTATCCCACCCCTCTAGGTGGTCACAAAGCACCGAGATGATCTCCCTGTGCTATGCGGCTGCTTCCCGCTAGCTATCTATTTTACATTTGGTAGTGTATATATGTCCATGCCACTCTCTCACCCTGTCACATCTTACCCCTCCCCCTCCCCATATCCTCAAGTCCATTCTCTAGTAGGTCTGTGTCTTTATTCCCGTCTTGCCACCAGGATCTTCATGACTGTTTTTTTTTTCCTTAGATTCCATATATGTGTGTTAACATACTGTATATGTTTTTCTCTTTCTGACTTACTTCACTCTGTATGACAGACTCTAACTCCATCCACCTCATTACAAATACCTCCATTTCATTTCTTTTTATGGCTGAGTAATATTCCATTGTATATATGTGCCACATCTTCTTTATCCATTCATCTGTCGATGGACATTTAGGTTGCTTCCATATCCTGGCTATTGTAAATAGAGCTGCAATGAACATTTTGGTACATGACTCTTTATGAACTATGGTTTTCTGAGGGTATATGCCCAGTAGTGGGATTGCTGGGTCGTATGGTAGTTCTATTTGTAGTTTTTTAAGGAGCCTCCATACTGTTCTCCATAGTGTCTGTATCAATTTACATTCCCACCAAAAGTGCAAGAGTGTTCCCTTTCCTCCACACCCTCTCCAGCATTTATTGTTTCTAGATTTTTTGATGATGGCCATTCTGACCGGTGTGAGATGATATCTCATTGTAGTTCTGATTTGCATTTCTCTAATGATTAATGATGTTGAGCATTCTTTCATGTGTTTGTTGGCAATCTGTATATCTTCTTTGCAGAAATGTCTATTTAGGTCTTCTGCCCATTTATGGATTGGGTTGTTTGCTTTTTAGTTATTGAGCTGCATGAGCTGCTTGTAAATCTTGGAGATTCATCCTTTGTCAGTTGCTTCATTTGTAAATATTTTCTCCCATTCTGATGGTTGTCTTTTGGTCTTGTTTATGGTTTCCTTTGTTGTGCAAAAGCTTTTAAGTTTCATTAGGTCCCATTTGTTTATTTGTGTTTTTATTTCCATTTCTCTAGGAGGTGAGTGAAAAAGGATCCTGCTGTGATTTATGTCATAGAGTGTTCTGCCTATGTTTTGCTCTAAGAGTTTGATAGTGTCCGGCCTTACATTTAGGTCTTTAATCCATTTTGAGTTTATTTTTGTGTATGGTGTCAGGGAGTGTTCGAATTTCATACTTTTACATGAAGTATTTCTCAGCAGGTTGCGCATTTCATCAGTGTCTTATAGTTTTCTGCATACAGGTCTTTTTTCTCCTTAGTTAGGTTTATTCCTAGATATTTTATTCTTTTTGTTGCAATGGTAAATGGGAGTGTTTTCTTAATTTCACTTTCAGATTTTTCATCATTAGTGTATAGGAATGCAAGAGATTTCTGTGCATTAATTTTGTATCCTGCTACTTTACCAAATTCATTGATTAGCTCTAGTAGTTTTCTGGTAGCCTCTTTAGGATTCTCTATGTATAGTATCATGTCATCTGTAAACAGTGACAGCTTTACTTCTTCTTTTCCGATTTGGATTCCTTTTATTTCTTTTTCTTCTCTGATTTCTGTGGCTATCACTTCCAAAACTATGATGAATAATAGTGGTGAGAGTGGGCAAGCTTGCCTTGTTCCTGATCTTAGTGGAAATGGTTTCAGTTTTTCACCATTGAGGACAAAGTTGGCTGTGGGTTTGCCATATATGGCCTTTATTATATTGAGGAAAGTTCCCTCTATGCCTACTTTCTGCAGGGATTTTATCATAAATGGGTGTTGAATTTTGTTGAAAGCTTTCTCTGCATCTATTGAGATGATCATATGGTTTTTCTCCTTCCATTTGTTAATATGGTGTATCACGTTGATTGATTTGTGTATATTGAAGAATCCTTGCCTTCCTGGGATAAACCCCATTTGATCATGGTGTATGATCCTTTTAATGTGCTGTTGCATTCTGTTAGCTAGTATTTTGTTGAGTATTTTTGCATCGATGTTCATCAGTGATATTGGCCTGTAGTTTTCTTTCTTTGTGACATCTTTGTCTGGTTTTGGTATCAGGGTGATGGTGGCCTCGTAGAATGAGTTGGGGAGTGTTCCTCCCTCTGCACTATTTTGGAAGAGTTTGAGAAGGATAGGTGTTAGCTCTTCTCTAAATGTTTGATAGAATTCGCCTGTGAAGCCATCTGGTCCTGGGCTTTTGTTTGTTGGACGGTTTTTAATCACAGTTTCAATTTCAGTGCTTGTGATTGGTCTGTTCATATTTTCTATTTCTTCCTGGTTCAGTCTCAGCAGGTTGTGCATTTCTAAGAATCTGTCCATTTCTTCCAGGTTGTCCATTTTACTGGCATAGAGTTGCTTGTAGTAATCTCTCATGATCGTTTGTATTTCTGCAGTGTCAGTGGTTACTTCTCCTTTTTCATTTCTAATTCTATTGATTTGAGTCTTCTCCCTTTTTCTCTTGATGAATCTGGCTAATGGTTTATCAATTTTGTTTGCCTTCTCAAAGAACCAGCTTTTAGTTCTGTTGACCTTTGCTATTCTTTCCTTCATTTCTTTTTCATTTATTTCTGATTGATCTTTATGATTTCCTTCCTTCTGCTAGCTTTGGGTTTTTTTTTGTTCTTCTTTCTCTAATTGCTTCAGGTGCAAGGTTAGGTTGTTTATTCGAGATGTTTCCTGTTTCTTGAGGTAGACTTGTATTGCTATAAAGTTCCCTCTTAGCACTGCTTTTGCTGTGTCCCATAGGTTTTGGGTCATCGTGTCTCCATTGTCATTTGTTTCTAGGTATTTTTTGATTTCCCGTTTGATTTCTTCAGTGATCACTTCGTTATTAAGTAGTGTATTGTGTAGCCTCCATGTGTTTGTATTTTTTACAGATATTTTCCTGTAATTGATATCTTGTCTCATAGCGTTGTGGTCGGAAAAGAAGCTTGAAACGATTTCAATTTTCTTAAATTTACCAAGGCTTGATTTGTGACCCAAGGTATGATCTATCCTGGAGATTGTTCTATGGGAACTTGAGAAAAATGTGTATTGGTGTTGAGATGGAGATCTCTGGGAGATTTTTGCCATTTGGTATTACGTGGAGCTGGGAGGTCTCTTGTGGACCAGTGTCCTGAAGTTGGCTCTCCATCTCAGAGGCACAGCCCTGATGCCTGGCGGGAGCACCAAGAGCCTTTCAGCCACATGGCTCAGAAGAAAAGGGAGAATAAATAGAAAGAAAGAAAGAGGATAAAATAAAATAAAGCTATTATAATAAAAAATAAGAAAAAAATTATTAAGAAAAAATTTTATGAAGAATAAAAACCATATGATCATCTCAATAGATGCAGAAAAAGCTTTTGACCAAATTCAACACCCATTTATGATAAAAACTCTCCAGAAAGTGGGCATAGTGGGAACCTACCTCAACATAATAAAGGCCATAAACGACAAACCCACAGCAAACATCATTCTCAATGGTGAAAAACTGAAAGCATTTCCTCTAAGATCACGAACGAGACAAGGATGTCCAGTCTCACCACTATTATTCAACATAGTTTTGGAAGTCCTAGCCATGGCAATCAGAGAAGAAAAAGAAATAAAAGGAATCCAAATACGAAAAAAAGAAATAAAGCTGTCACTGTTTGCAGATGACATTATACTCTACGTACAGTATCCTAAAGATGTTACCAGAAAACTACTAGAGCTAATCAATGAATTTGGTAAAGTGGCAGGATACAAAATTAATGCACAGAAATCTCTTGCATTCCTATACACTAATGATGAAAAATCTGAAAGAGAAATTATGGAAACACTCCCAATTATCATTGCAACAAAAAGAATAAAATACCTAGGAATAAACCTACCTAGGGAGACAAAAGACCTGTATGCAGAAAACTATAAGACACTGATGATAGAAATTAAAGATGATACCAACAGATGGAGAGATATACCATGTTCTTGGATTGGAAGAATCAACATTGTGAAAATGAGTATACTACCCAAAGCAATCTACAGATTCAATGCAATCCCTATCAAATTACCAATGGCAGGTTTAAGGAGCTAGAACAAATCATCTTAAAATTTGTATGCAGACACAAAAGACCCCGAATAGCCAAAGCAGTCTTGAGGGTAAAAAACGGAGCTGGAGGAATCAGACTCCCTGACTTCAGACTATACTACAAAACTACAGTAATCAAGACAATATGGTACTGGCACAAAAACAGAAACATAGATCAATGGAACAAGGTAGAAAGCCCAGAGATTAACCCACACACCTATGGTCAACTAATCTATGACAAAGGAGGCAAAGATATGCAATGGAGAAAAGACAGTCTCTTCAATAAGTCTTGCTGGGAAAACTGGACAGCTACATGTAAAAGAATGGAATTAGAATACTCCCTAACACCATACACAAAAATAAACTCAAAATGGATTAGAGACCTAAATATAAGACTGGACACTATAAAACTCTTAGAGGAAAACATAGGAAGAACACTCTTTGACATAAATCACAGCAATATCTTTTTTGATCCACCTCCTACAGTAATGGAAATAAAAACAAAAATAAACAAGTGGGACCTAATGAAACTTCAAAGCTTTTGCACAACAAAGGAAACCATAAACAAGACGAAAAGACAACCCTCAGAATGGGAGAAAATATTTGCAAATGAATCAACGGACAAAGGATTAATCTCCAAAATATATAAACAGCTCATTCAGCTCAATATTAAAGAAACAAACACCCCAATCCAAAAATGGGCAGAAGACCTAAATAGACATTTCTCCAAAGAAGACATACAGACGGCCACGAAGCACATGAAAAGATGCTCAACATCACTAATTATTAGAGAGATGCAAATCAAAACTACAATGAGGTATCACCTCATTCATGTTAGAATGGGCATCATCAGAAAATCTACAAACAACAAATGCTGGAGAGGGTGTGGAGAAAAGGGAACCCTCTTGCACTGTTGGTGGGAATGTAAATTGATACAGCCACTATGGAGAACAATATGGAGGTTCCTTAAAAAAAACTAAAAATAGAATTACCATATGACCCAGCAATCCCACTACTGGGCATATACCCAGAGAAAACCATAATTCAAAATGACACATGCACCCGAATGTTCACTGCAGCACTATTTACAATAGCCAGGTCATGGAAGCAACCTACATGCCCATCAACAGATGAATGGATAAAGAAGTTTTGGTACATACATACAATGGAATATTACTCAGCCATAAAAAGGAATGAAATTGAATCATTTGTTGAGACGTGGATGGATGTAGAGACTGTCATACAGAGTGAAGTAAGTCAGAAAGAGAAAAATTAACGCATGTATGTGGAACTAGAAAAATGGTACAGATGAGCCTGTTTGCAGGGCAGAATTTGAGACACAGATGTAGAGAAGAGACATGGACACCAAGGGGGGAAAACTGCAGTGAGGTGGGGATGGTGGTGTGCTGAATTGGGCGATTGGGATTGACATGTATACACTGATGTGTATGAAATTGATGACTAATAAGAACCTTCAGTATAAAAAAACAAACAAACAAAACAACTAATACTAAACTTTCATTGGGTTATTTATATGGAAATATGTTAATATAAATGTTTCAGACATTACATGAAATTTCTAAAAGTCTTATATGTTCTGGTATAATGTTTTAAGTCATAATCCTAGTTATTACTTTAAAATGTATATCTCAGAAATAACTAATTTTCTCGTCAACTTTATTATTATGAACTTTCATCAAATCTTTAACCGTGGTCATTTTTATGTTTTGTCATTTACAGACAGTTCTGGGTGTACTCTGATGCTTTTGCAAATATGTTCCTATAAAAGGGTTTCATCTTCACGAAATTCATGGAAAAAACTCTGACAAGTACAGGTTTCTGGTAACTGTACTGCTGAACTGAATGAATAAGCATTTTCAGAACTCTAATGAAAAACTGATGAACTCATAAAAGTGCTAACAAAATATCAAGATAAAAAAAATTAATTACATGGGACTGAGTGAACTGATGAGGATGAGTATAATTTTTGTGACTTTCTGTTTGAATTAAAAAAGAAAAAATCCCACAAGGACTCAGAGGCAAAGAATATACAAATCAATTTTCACTGCAAAGTAAAGGAGCTGTTACAGTGGAGGATTACTGGACTGAATGTCAATATTATGACATAGTATGAGTGTGTTTTATGTTTGGTAATTGCAATTATTGTTGCTTTTGTTGTGGTCATCCATGCACAATGCTTGGTGTCAGTCTATTTATCTCTTGTTAAAATAAAATACAGTGTGTGTGTGTGTGTGGAAAAAAATTTTTTTAAAATAAATTTATTATTTTTTTAAAATAAAAAATAAGAAAAAATTATTAAGTAACAAATTTATTAAGAAAAAAATTTTAATATTTTAAAATAAAAAATTGAAAAAATTTATTACGAAAATTTTTTTTAAATTTTTAATAATATAAAATAAGGAAAAAATTATTAAGAAAACATGTATTAAGAAAAAAAAATTTTTAAGTACAAAAAAAAAAACGGACGAACCGAACCCCAGGACAAATGGTGAAAGCAAAGCTATACAGACAAAATCTCACCCAGAAACATACACATATACACTCACAAAAAAAGGAAACGGGGAAAAATTAATATATCCTGCTCCCAAAGTCCACCTCCTGAATTTGGGATGATTCATTGTCTATTCAGGTATTCCACAGATGCAGGTATATCAAGTTGTTTGTGGAGCTTTAATCCGCTGCTTCTGAGGCTGCTGGGAGAGATTTCCCTTTCTCTTCTTTGTTCATAAAGCTCCCGGGGTTCAGCTTTGGATTTGGACCAGCCTCTGCGTGTAGGTCTCTTGAGGCCGTCTGTTTTGCGCTCACACAGAACGGGGTTAAAGGAGCAGCTGCTTCGGGGGCTCTGGCTCACTCAGGCGGGGGGGAGGGAAGGGTATGGATGTGGGGCGAGCCTGCGGCGGCAGAGGCCAGCGTGACGTTGCAGCAGTCTGAGGCGTGACGTTGCAGCAGCATGAGGCGCGCCGTGCGTTCTCCTGGGGAAGTTGTCCCTGGATCACAGGAGCTTGGCAGTGGTGGGCTGCACAGGCTCCCAGGAGGGGCGGTGTGGATAATGACCTGTGCTCGCACACAGGGTTCTTCGTGGCGGCAGCAGCAGCCTTAGCGTCTCATGCCCATCTCTGTGGTCCGTGCTGATTGCCGCGGCTCGCGCCCGTCTCTGGAGCTCGTGTAGGTGGCACTCTGAATCCCCTCTCCTTGCGCACCGCGAAACAAAGAGGCAAGAAACAGTCTCTTGCCTCTTCGGCAGCTGGAGTCTTTTTCCCAGACTCCCTCCGGGCTTGCTGTGGTGCGCTAACCCCTTCAGGCTGTGTTCACTCCGCCAACCCCAGTCCTCTCCCTGCGATCCGACCGAAGCCCGACCCTCAGCTCCCAGCCCCCTCCCGCCCCAGCGGGTGAGCAGACAAGCCTCTCGGGCTTGTGAGTGCTTCTCGGCACCGAGCCTCTGTGCGGGAATCTCTCCACTTTGCCCTCCGCACCCCTGTGGCTGCGCTCTCCTCCATGGCTCCGAAGCTTCCCCCCTCTGCCACCCGCACTCTCCGCCCGTGAAGGGGCTTCCTAGTGTGTGGAAACCTTTCCTCCTTCACAGCTCCCTCCCACTCATGCAGGTCCCATCCCTATTCTTTTGTCTCTGTTATTTCTTTTTTCTTTTGACCTACCCAAGTACGTGGGGATTTTCTTGCCTTTTGGGAGGTCTGAAGTCTTCTGCCAGCATTCAGTGGGTGTTCTGTAGGAGCAGTTCCACGTGTAGATGTATTTCTAATGTATCTGTGGGTAGGAAGGTGATCTCCGCGTCTTACTCTTCCGCCATCTTGCCCAGACCCTTTGATATTATTTTAAATGGGATTTTTTTCCTTTGCTTTCTGTTAATGAGCATTAGTATATAGAAACAACATATTTCTATATATTAATTTTGTATCCTGCTACCTTGCCTAGTTCATTCATTAGTTCTAGTAGTATTTGGGTGGGGACTTTAGTTTTCTTCATATAAAGTATCATGTTATCTGCAAATAGTGATAGTTTTAACACTTACTTTCCAATATTGATACCTTTTTATAAAAAAGCTATTTATTTATTTGGCTGTGCTGTGTCTTATTTGCAGCACGTGGGAACTTCATTGTGGCATGCGGGATCTTCCTTGTGGCATGCAGGATCTTCTTGGCAGCATGCAGGATCTTTAGTTGCAGCATACAGAATCTTTAGTTGCAGCATGCTGGATCTTGAATTGTGGCCTGTGAACTCTTAATTGCAGCATGTGGGATCTAGTTCCCTGAGCAGGGATTGAACCCTGGCGCCCTGCAGTGGGAGCGCAGGGTCTTAGCTACTGGACCACCAGGGAAGTCCCTTTATGCCTTTTATTTCTTGTTTTTGTCTTATTGCTATGGCTAGGTCTTCCAATAGTATGTTAAATAGAAGTGGCTAAAGTGATCATCCTTGTCTTGTTCCTGATATTAGAGGGAAGGGTTTCCACTTTTCACTGTTGAGTATGATGTTGGTTGTGTGTTTGTAGTAAGTGGCCTTTATTATGCCAAAATATATTCCCTCTATACCCACTGCGATATCCGTTTTAATCATGAATAAATGTTTAATTTTTATCAAATGTGTTTTCAACATCTATTGAGATGATCATGTGATTTATCTCCTTTTGTTAATGTGGTGTATCACATCTATTTTGAAAATATTGAACCATCCATGTTACCTTGAAATGAATCCAACTTGATCATGATGAATGATTATTTTTGTGTATTGTTGGATTCAGCTTGCTAATAATTTTTTGGGGAATTCTGCATATATATTCATGTAAGATATTGCCATGTAATTTTCATTTTTGTAGTGTTTTTGTCTGGTCTTGGTATCAGGGTAATAGTGGACTTGTAGAATGAATTTGGGAGAGTTCCCTCCTCTTCAATTTTTTGGGAATTATGTGAGAAGTATAGGTATTATTTCTTCTTTGTCTGTTTGGTAGAATTCCCTTGTGAAACCAACTGTTCCTGGACTTCTGTTTCCTGGCAGTTTTTTTTTTTTTTTAACATACTCAATTTCACTTCTCGGAATTGGTCTGTTCAAATGGTCTGTTTCTTCTTGATTCGGTCTTGGCAGTCTGTATGTTTCTAGAAATTTATCCATTTCTTGTAGGTTGTCCAACTTGTTGGCATACAGCTGTTCACAGTATTCTCTTATGATTTTCTGGTATCTCTGTGATATCAATTGTAATTTCTCCTCTTTCAGTTTTTAAGTTCTTTATTTGGATTCTCTCTCTTTTTCTCTCGGTGAGCCTGGTTAAAAGCTCATCAACTTTGTTATAGTTTTCAAAAAAGAACACAGCTCTTTTATCTTTTTAAAAATATATTTTAAAATTTATTTCCTCCCTTTCCTTCTGCTCACTTTGGTCTGTGTTTGTTCTTTTTCTAATTCTTTTAGGTGGTAGTTTAGGTTGTTTATTTGAGATTTTTCTGTTTCTTGACAAAGGTTTGTATTCCTATGAACTTCCCTCTTAGAACTGCTTTTGCTGCATCTGATAGATTTTGGAAAATTGTGTTTCCATTTTCATTTGTCTTGATATATTTTCTGATTTCCTTTTTGATTTTATCATTGTCCCATTGGATTGTTAGTAGCATTTTATTTTGTCTCTACGTATTTGTTCTTTTCCCATTTTTCTTTCTGTAGTCGATTTCTAGTTTTATATTGTTGTTGGGAAAAAATGCTTGATATAATCTGTATCCTCTTAAATTTGTTGAGGCTTCTTTTGTGGTCTAGTATGTTATCTATTCTCATGAATGCTTCATGTGCACCTGAAAATGATGTGTATTCTGCTGTTTTTGCATGTAATGTCCTGTAGATATCAATTAAGTCCAACTGATCTATTGTGTCATTTAAGATCGCTGTTACCTTATTGATTTTCTGTCTGGATGATCTGTCCATTGATGTCAGTGGGGTGTTAATGTCCCCTACTACTGTGACATTTTTGTCAATTTCTTCCTTTATGTCTCTTAGTATCTACTTGGTATACTTAGGTGCTCCTGTATTGGATGCTTACATGTTAATGAGTGTAATATCCTCTTCTTATATTGATCCCTTTGTCATTACATAATGTCCTTCTTTTTTGCTAGCCTTTGTTTTAAACTATTTTGCTTATATGAGTCTTGTTACCCCCACTTTCTTGTCATTTCCTTTTGCATGAGATATCTTTTTCCATCCCCTCACATTCAGTGTGTGTGTGTCTTTAGCCATGAAGTGAGTCTCTTGAAGGCAGCATATTGATGGGTCTTCCAGTAGCTGCACTGCCATCAGAAGTCTGGGCTGCTTCTGAGATGCTGCTTGAGTAAGCATCAACAATGGCCACCACTGCCATACCTGGACTATGCTCTGGGCCCCCAGGTAGCCTCAGCATTTCTAAGTCGAGTGTTTTCCCAGGTTCTGACCACCCTAGTTCCATTGCCAAGCTGTGACTTGGAGTGAGTGGGGCTGGGGAGTGCAGTGAGAGGGCAGCAGCTAGGGCCTGCTTGGGGGCAAGCCAACACCTGCACACTCCTTAGGAGTGGAGTCTAGGCTTTTCCAGACTTCTCTTCTGTCCCAGAGATTCTTCAAGCAGCCAAGGGGGCTTTTCTCCTATGCATAGGACCTCAGGACTTGGGACATCCAATTTGTGGCTCAACCTGTTCACCCCCTAGGGTGAGTGTTTGCCGATGTTATCTTCCTTTTCCTCTGAGTCCACTCCCAGGGGCACAGGTCCCAACTGAATCACTTTTCTTCCCATCCTACTCAATTACTTTTGTATTTTTCTTACAGCTTTTGTTATATAGGAGGCATTCTACCAGTCTCCAGTTAGTTTTCTATGATAATTATTTCACATAAAGGTGCATTTTTGATGTGCTTGTGAAAGGAGGTGAGCATCACATCTTCTCAGTTTGCCATCTTGATCAGCCCTTGATCTCCATTTCTATAGGGTCAGTTTTCGGAGCTTTATTAGTTTTCTTTAGTGATGTCATGTTTACCTGTTTTTTTTGTTTGTTTGTTTGTTTATGATTCTTGAGTCCTTGTGTTTTTATCTGTTAATTTGTGGAAGTGTTCTACTAGTTCAAACTTTACAGGTTTCCTCCAGCAGGAAGAGAACTTCATCTGTCAGGTCAGCTTGGGGTACTGAATAAGAAAGCTGGTATCGTCTATGGGCAGGTGAGACTTCCGGTTGGGGTCTTTATTTGTATAAGGCTACTGCTCATGTCTTGAGGTCAGGTGTGTTGCTGGCTTGGCTCCACAGTAGGATAGGCCTGCCGGGTGGGCTCTGCATTTTAGTGGGGTCACTGTGTGAGCTCTCTGGTCAAGTGTGGGGCTGCTGGCTATTTTCTATGGTATACATGGGTCCACTAGCTGGGTTCTGTACTCACTTCTATTTGGGCAGGTTTGCAGGCTGTGTTCCCTGACAGTGTGGTGTCATTGATTAGATTCCATCATTTGGTAAGTCTATGGCCTATATTCTGTAACCTTTCCTGGTTGAGTGAGGCTTCAGCCTGTGGTTCCCACAGCTATTGGCTGTACTCTGCATTCAGGAACGGCTACAGGCCAGTCTTCATGGTTGGAAGTGGTCTCAGGCTATGCTCTGCAATCAATTAGGGCTGCAGTCTCTGCTCCAAAGTTGAGTGGGGCCACAGGCTATGTTTTACAATCAGATAGGCTGGTGGCTACACTCTGTTTTCAGGCAAGACTGGGCTCTCTTTTGTGTTGGGCCCTCCAGATGTACCCCACATTTGGGTGAGGCTGAATAGTGTGCTCTGAAGTTGGGCAGAGTTGCTGTCTGGACTTCCTGGTCAGGTGGGCCTCCAAGCTATGCTCCACTGCTGAGAAGGATCACTGGCTTGGCTTCCTGTTTGGGCAAGGCCAAAGACTACTCAGTAATCAGGCAGGGCAATGTGCTGGCTCTGTTGCTGGTTGGGGCTGTAGGCTAGGCTCCAAGGCTGGATGGTACATTGTGTTGGCTTCCTAGGCTGCTCACAGTTAATATTCAGGCTTTTTGGTCATGTGGGTCCAGAGGTTATGCTCAAAATTGGGCAGGGCTTCTGACTTGGCTTACTGTCCAGGTGAGCCATACAGAATGCTCCATGGTTGCCAGGCTTCTGTGTCCATGCTTTCTGGAGGGGTGGGAGTGGAGGCTATGATAAGCAGTTAGAGGAGAGTGTGAATTTGCTCCCCTGCTCTGGTGGACCATGGGATATGCTTCATGGTTGGTGAGCATCTGTGGAAATGCTTGTCAGTGGTGCAGGACTGGAGGCTATGCTCAGCATTTTGGCAGGAGTGTGAATTTGTTCCCTTGCCCAGCCATGGCTATAGAATTGGCTCCATGCCTGGTCTAGCCTGTTGGTTGGGGATCCAAATTAGGCAGAATTGCCAACTGACTTCTCTGGCCAGATGGGGCCATTGGCTGGGCTCTGCAGTTTGGCAGAGCTGCTCTCTGGTATCTCTGCTTAGACACTGCTGCAAGCAGAAATGCAGCCCCCCAAGCTCTGAGCACTGGTTGCTGTAAACCCCAACCCACTTCTCCATTTCTGATTCCAGTGGTCAAGCTCTAAAAATTCCCCCAGTGGTTCCTGTAAGGTGAGACATAAGTGAGTCTCCCAGGCAGCATCCCACAATGCTTGGGAAACTGGATGTCCACCTTGAGTTCTCTTTTCCCCCTGGAGAAAGCATAGGCCCAGGGAATCCCTCTCCTTGCAGGGGAGGGGCAATGTTGTCAAAGTTAAACTACTTCTTTTACCCTTTTAATGAAGTCTTTCTCAGCCTCTGTTGTCCAGAGAGATGCATCACCTCCATGTTCTGGAATTTTCACATTGGTATCTTGTCTGTGGATAGTTGCTAGTTGGTCTTCTTGTGAGGGAGTCTGAAATTGGGAAAGACTTATGCTGCCATCTTGATTACATCACCTTGGGTAATTTTCATCATCATCATCATCACTCAGACTACACATCATTTCAGCTACCCGTTTGCTAAAGATTTAACATACTTTGTTTCCTCCTCCCCTTTCACTAGTAGTACTCTCCTTGCAAACCCTGAACTTGGATAAATTCAGTCATCTTTTTTTCTCCTCCTACAAACATGCTCCTGAGCACTGACAAAAGACTACACACATGCTCCTGAGCACTGCCAAAGGAAACCACAAAAAGATGCAAATAGATGTCAATACACATTTATGGTCTGCAACTTCAGCTGAACCCTCAGTTATGCCTGGAAATCCTTTTATGTGTCACAAATTAACTCTTGGATATATTTTTGTTCATTAACTGTTTCCAATATTCACCATTTTTCTCAAAATCCTACCCCAGAAATAACTGATTCCCTCTTATAAAATAAAAAGGATACTTTCAAACAGAGAATCATTAACTATGCCACCTCCCATGCACGCAACAAAGTTATTAGTATCTTGAGCCATGCATCTTTCTTCTCCTCAAGTTTTTGAGAAAGAGATGTTTCTTTTTCATTAGGAGGTTTAAGAGTTAATGCACTTACTTTCTGCATTCTATTTACTCTTATAACCTTAAACAATTTATAATCCCAGCTCTATCTTATATCTTACTTCTCTCTCCTGGTATTTGTTTTTCAATGTACAAAAAGCTTAAATTTCTGCATCTTAATAAAAATTCTGTTTTATCCCCTTCCAGTTTTTGAATTATCGCTCCTGTCCTTCCTGTCATATTCCTGGTAGGGGTGGTCTATATATTCTGTCTGTATTTCTTCTACTTCCATTCACTCACTAATCCACTGCGATCTGGGTTCTGATCCTATTTCCCCATGGGACTTGTTCTGGAAAAAAGTCACCAAGAACACATATAGTACTGATTCCAATAATTACTTTTAATTTTAATTTTTTAGAATCTTACTAAACCTCTGCTTCACTTGACAGTTAATGCAAATAAATTATGTGAGAAAATTCAACATTCTTTGGTGATAAACGCTTTCAACAAATATGGTGTAGAAGGAACATAACTGAAAATAATAAAGACCATATATAACGAGCCCAGAGGTAATATCATACTCAATCGTGTAAGGTTGAAAGATTTTCCCCTAAGATCAGAGCAAGACTATTGTACCCACTCTCACCACTCCTATTCAACACATTACTAGAAGTCTTAGCCAGAGCAATTACATAAGAAACATAATTAAAAGGCATCTCTCCATTTCCCTCAACCACCAGCCCCTGGTAATCACCAACCTACTCTGTTTCTATGAGTTTATCATTTTTTCATTCCACATATAACTTAGATCATGTAGTATTTGTCTTTCTCTCTATGATATTTAAGTTCCCATCATTTTCTAAAGGTCTGTACATGTTTTGTCAAATTTCATAATTTCCTTATTTTTCTAGGTTGTATAATATTGCATTGTGTGTGTGTATTTTTTTCTTCATCTATTCATCCATCATCAAACACATGTCTTGGCTAGTGTGGAAGATGTTGCAATGAACGTGTGGGTGCCTATATCTCTTCCAGATAGTAATTTCATTTCTATCAGATATATACCCAAAAGTGAGAATTCTGGATCATATGGTAGCTGTACTTTTAGGGTTATTTTTTTTGGAAAAAAACCCTGTTCTGTTTCCATATTAGTTATATGAAATTACGTTCTCACCAACAGTGCACAAATGTTCACTTTTCTTCACATCTTACCAATACTTATTATCTCTTTTCTTTTGATTATAGTCATTCTAACAAGTGTGATGTGATTTATCATTGTGGTTTTGATTTGCATTTCCTTGATGATTAGTGATCTTGAGCACTTTTTAATGTACATGTTCACCATTTGTAAGTCTTCTTTGAAAAAATTCCTATCCAGTTGCTTTGCCCATTTTTAATTGGATTATTTGATTTTTTTGCTATTGAGTTTTATGAGTTCCTCATATGTTTTGAATATTGATATTTTTGTCAGATGTATTATTTGCAAATATTTTATCTCATTCTGTATGTTGCCTTTTCATTTTGTTGATGTTTCTTTTGCTATACAGAAAATTTTTAGTTTGATGTTTCCCCCTTTTTATTTTTGCTTATGTTGTGCTTTTGGTATAACTTTAGAAAAACATTGCCAAGACCAATGCGAAGGAGCTTTTTCCTGATATTTTCTTCTATGAATTTACAGTTTCCGGCCTTATATTTCAAAGTTTAAAATACATTTCAAGTTAAGTTTTGTGATTGATGTAAAATAGACATTCATTTTCATACTTTTGAATGTGAATATCTAGTGTTTGCAGCACTATTTATTGAACAGAGTATCCTTTCCCCACTGAGTATATGTGGCTCTTTTGTCAAGTATTAGTTTACTGTATAAGTGTAGGTTTATTTCTGGGCTCCTGATTCTGTGTCATTGGTGTACATGTCTGGTTTTATGGTACCATTGTTCTTTTTTTGATTACTAAGGCTTTGAATTATCATTTGAAATCAAGAAATGTGATGCTTCCTGGTTTGGTATTTGCCCTCAAGATTGCTTTGGCTATTCAGGGTCTTTTGTTCTTCCATCAGAATTTTACCATTTAAGAAAATTCTGTGAAAAATGCTATTAGAATTTTGATAGGGATTACATTGAATCTAAATATGGCTTTGGTTAGTATGGTCATCTTAAGAATATTAATTCTTCCAATCTATCAGCATGGAATATTTTTCCAGTTATTTGTGTCTTCAATTTTTTGTTCAAGAGTCTTTTTTTAAAAATAAATTTATTTATTTTATTTTTGCTGTGTTGGGTCTTTGTTGCTGCACATGGGCTTTTCTCTGTTTGCGGTGAGCAGGGGCTACTCTTTGTTGTGGTGATCAGGCTTCTCATTGTGGTGGCTTCTCTTGTTGGGAGCATGGGCTCTAGGTGCGTGGGCTTCAGCAGTTGTGGCACATGGGCTCAGTAGTTGTGGCTCACCGGCTGTAGAGCACAGGCTCAGTAGTTGTGGTGCACGGGCTTTGTTGCTCTGCAGCATGTGGGATCTTCTCAGATCAGGGCTCGAACCCATGTCCCCTGCATTGGCAGGCGGATTCTTAACCACTACACCACCAGGGAAGCCCCTTCATCAAAGTCTTATGGTTTTCATTGTAAAGATGTTTCAATTCCCTGTTTATATTTGTTTCTAATTATTTTCTGATGTTTGATGCTATTGTAAATGGGATTGATATTTTCATTTCTGTTTCAGCTAGTTCAAATTAATGTATAGAAATGCAACTGATTTTTAAATGTTGATTTTTTTGTCCTGAAACTTTACTGAATTCATTTATTAGTTATAAAAGTATTTTGGTGGAGTCTTTAGGATTTTCTGTATATGAGATGATGTCTTCTGCAAACAGAGACAGCTTAACTTAATCCTTTCCAACTTGGCTGCCTTTTAATTATGTTTCTTACATAATTGCTCTGGCTAAGACTTCTAGTAATGTGTTGAATAGGAGTGGTGAGAGTGGGTACACTAGTCTTGCTCTGATCTTAAGGAAAAATCTTTCAACCTTTCACGATTGAGTATGATATTACCTCTGGGCTCGTTATATATGGTCTTTATTATTTTCAGTTATGTTCCTTCTACACCATATTTGTTGAAAGCGCTTATCACCAAAGGATGTTGAATTTTCTCACATAATTTATTTGCATTAATTCTGAGGATAATATGATTTTATCTTTCATCATATTAATGTGGAAAATAATATTTATCAATTTGTGTATATTGAGCCATGCTTACAACATCTATATAAATCCCTGTTGATCATTGTATATGATTTCTTTAATTTGCTGTTGAATTTGGTTTGATAGCATTTTGTTCAGCATCTTTGCATCCATGCCAATTAGAGATATTGGTCTCTCATATTCTTTTTTTTTACTGTCCTTAAGTAAATTGTTGTCAGGGTAATACTGTCCTCATACAATTAGTTCAGAAGTGTTCCCTCGTCTTCATTGTTTTAGTAATTTTTTTTCAGAAGTATTGGCATTAATTCTCCTTTAAATGTTTGGTAGAATTTATCAGTGAAACCACCTGGTCTTGGGCTTTTCATTGTTAAGAGTTTTGTTTTGCTTTGTTTATACTGCTTAACTCTCCTTAATCCTTATTGATCTGTTCAGATTCAGTCTTGATAGGATGTATGTTTCTAGTAATTTATTTTAGGTTATCTAATTTTTTGGTGCATAATTGTTCATAATAGCCTCAAATGTTCTTTTGTATTTCTGTGGTGTTGTGTCTCTTGTAATGTCTCCTCTTTTATTTATAATTTTGTGTATTTGAACTCTCTTTTTTTTGTTAGTCTAGCTATAGTTTTGTCAATTTTGTTTATCTTGTCAAAACACTAAATCATTTTCATTGAGTTTTTAAAAATTGTCTTTATAGTCCCTTTGTCATTTATTTCTGCTATAATCTTCATTACTTCCTTCCTTCTGCTAGCTGTGAGCTTTGTTTTTTCTTCCTTTTCTAATTACTTGATATGTAAATCTAGTTTGTTTCTTTGAAATCTTTATTTTTTCTTAATGTGGGCATTTATCACTGTAATCTTCCTTCTCAGAACAGATTTTGCTGCATTCTATCAGTTTTGGTATGTTATGATTGTATTTTCCTTTCTTCCACAATACTTTCTGATTTTTCTTTTGATTTTTTTATTTGACTCATTGGTAGTTTGGGAATGTGTTTTTAAATTTCCACTTATTTGTAAATTTTCTACATTTTCCCCTCTTACTGACTTTTAGTTCACACTATTGTGGTTGGAAAATATACTTGATATGATTTCAGTCTTAACTTTGTTAAGGCTTGCTTTGTGGTCCAAAGTATGATCTACTCTACCTTGAAGAATGTTCCATGTGCACTTGAGAAGAATGTGTACTCTGGTGCTGCTGGAGGGCATGCTCTGTATGGGTTTATTAGGTCTATTTTTTGCATAGTTTTGTTTATCCTACTGTTTTCTTATTGATTTTCTACCTGGATGAACAATCCACTGTTGAGAGTGGGGTATTAACATCCTCATCTATTATTGTGTTCTTCTTTACTTTTGCTTTTAGTCCTGTTAATATTTGCTTAATATATTAAATAATCTAAAGTTGCATGCATAAATATTAACACTTGTCATGTCTTTTTAATGAATTGACCCCTTTATCATTATATAATGATTTTCTTTTTCTCCTGTGACCATTTTAACTTAATGCTTATTTTGTCTGATTATAAGTGTAGCCACTCATGATTCATTTTGCTTACCATTTACTTGAAATATCTTTCTCCATCCCTTTATTCTTAGCCTGTGTTATGTCCTTAGCTGAAATCTCTTGTAAGCAGTATGTGGCTAGTTCTTTTAGTTATTTTTGTATTTTGATAGGAGTATTTAATCCATTTGCATTAAACTATTTATTAATATGTGAGGACGTATAGCACCAGTTTGTTAATTTTTTTTGACTATAGTTATTTTATT
This sequence comes from Balaenoptera acutorostrata, assembly GCF_949987535.1. NCBI lineage: Eukaryota > Metazoa > Chordata > Mammalia > Artiodactyla > Balaenopteridae > Balaenoptera > Balaenoptera acutorostrata. The sequence goes on along the minus strand of NC_080085.1, from coordinate 56,341,226 downwards.
ATTTCTTCCTCTCTTGCTCTCTTCCTTTGTGATTTGATGACATTGCAGTGATATCTGTCATATGATCAGTAGTATATTCTTTATCTTATTCTTTTGTGGATCTATTACAGTTTTTTTTTTAATTCTCTTAGTTACCATGAGACTTTCATAAAATAGTTTTCAGTTATAGCATCCTATTATAACCTGATAAAAATGTAAGTTTGATAGCATACAGAAACTATAATTTTACTTCTTTTCCCTCACATTTTATGTTATTGAGGTTACTATTTACATACTTTTATATTGTGCATTCAAAACAAATTATTCTTATTAGTTATTTTATTACTTTAAAAAACTTCAGAGTTGGAATGATTTAAATACCATTATTACAATATTAGAGAATTTGACTTCTTAGGCTAAATATTTACCTTTACCAGTGAGTTTTAGTTACACATTCACAAGTTTTTACATTTTTAATTAGTATCCTTCCATTTCAACTTGAAGAGCTTTCTTATAAGGCATTTCTTATAAAGCAGGTCTAGTGGTGATAAACCCCATCAGCTTTTGTTTGTTCAAAAAGTATTTATCTCTCTTTTCTCAATAAAAGCTTTGCCATGTAAATATTTTTGATTGGCAGGTTTTTTTCTTTCAGCACTTTAAATAAATCACCCCAATCTCACCTAGCCTTCTAGGCTTATGCTGATAAATTTGCTAATAGTCTATGGGGATTCCATCCTGTGTGATGATTTGCTTTTCTCTTGCTGCTTTCAAAATTCTTTCTTTTCTTTGACTTTTGACAGTTTTATTATAATGTGCCTTGGTGTAGCCCTTTTGAGGGTCAATGATTTGTAAACCTTTGTGCATCATAAATCTAGTTTTCCATTTCTCTTCATAAATTTGCAATTTTCAGTCATTATTTCTTTAGATAGGCATTATTTCGTTTTCTTTCTCTCTCTCTCTCTCTCTCTCTTTTTTTTTTTTGAATTCCTTTAGTATACACCTTTTTTATTTTGATGTTGTCCCATAAATCCTGCAGAACTTTTTCAATCTTTTTTTTTTTTTTATTTCTTATCAGGCAATATTTACATTTTTATTTTCTCTTCCTGTTTTCTACAAACATAATTCCACATAGCTTCAATATAATTTGCCATTCTTTTCATATTAAATTTAAATTTTATGTTTCATAGTTATACTTTTTAACATTGTATTCACAAGGTTTCATTGTTGGTCAATTGTTTTGGTTTTTCTTTTACATTTTTATTGGAGTATAATTGCTTTACAATGGTGTGTTAGTTTCTGCTTTATAACAAAGTGAATCAGTTATACATATACATATATCCCCATATCTCTTCCCTCTTGTGTTGATCTTTTTTTTTTTTTTTTTTTGTCTTTTTGCTCCTCTGGATAATTTCAAATTACCTATCTTCAAGTTTACTGATTCTTTCTTATGCTATGTTGAGTTTGTTGTTGAAGTTCTATATTAAATTCTTTACTTCAGTCATTGTATTTTTGAGCTACATTATTTCCATTTTTTTATAGTTTCTAATCCTTTGTTGAACTTCTCATTTTGTTCATGCATCATTTTCCTAAATTGTTTACTTTTCCATATGTGTGTTCTTTGAGTTGAGTATAATGCTTTAAGAGCATTATGTTGAATTCTTTGTTAGACTTTCATAGGTCTCCATTTCTTTAGGGTCAATTATTAGAGATTTATTAGTTACATTTGCCGATCATGTTTACGTGATTCTGGTATCTGTGATTTGAGGAAGCTCTCTATTCTGCTAGCCTTTACAGTTTCACTTTTTTCAGGGGAAGATCTTCACCAGTCAGCTCAGCTTATACTTCTGGATGGATTAGCTGGTAACATCCTCACAGGTGGGGACTTTCCTTTGGGATCTCTAGTTGGTCAGGTTCACTGTCCATGTACTGAGGTTATTAGGAGGGGCTGCTGCCTGTGCTCTGTGTTTGAGTAGGCCTGAAGGCAAGGCTCCATGTTCAAGTGGGGCCCTATCATGGTAAGGCAGGACTTCTGGGCTTAGAAATTAGATATGGCCACTAGTTTAGCTCCACATTCTCTTCTGGGCAGGTCTGCAGATTTTGTTTCACAGTGGGACAGTATCACCAGTAGGCAGGGCTGCAGGCTTGGCTCTTCAATCCTCAGTTGGGTGGAGTTCCAGGCTGTGCTCCCTGGGAAGATGGTGCCACTGTCTGGACCCTACATTTATGTGGGGCTTCAGGCTTGGCTTTATGATTGGCAGGCCCCTGGCTGTGCTGTGTTGTTGGGCAAGATTGCTTGCTGGGCTCTCTTTTTGGGTGTGGCTGTCAGCTATATCCCATAGTTGGGTGGAACTAGAGGCTGTGCTCGGTGGTTGTGTGGGGTTGCTGTCCAGATTTATTGTTCAGGTGGGGGCTACAAGCTATGTTCTTCCTTTGGACAGGGTCACTGGTGGGAAGCCCTTCTTGGGCAACCTCACAGGCTGTGCTGAGCAATACAACATAATAGAAAACTGAGTCCATTTGGCTGTGTTCTACTGTTGAATGGGGCTTTAGCCCAAGTCCTATGATTGGGAAGTATTATTGACTGTTTTCTGAAGGTTTCTGAGGTCACTGTTTGGGATCCTTGGCCTTGCAGGAGAAGAGGCTACGCCCAATATTTGGGCAAGCTGCTTACTCAGCTCCCAGGCTGAGCAGGACTGTAGAATGGGCTCTGTGGCTGCCTGGGGTTTCTGAATGGGCTAACTAGTTGAATAGGGCTAGAAGCTATGCTCAGCAATTTTTGGAGGGTGTTGGGTTAGTTTTCTTCCTGAGCCCAGTCATAGACTAAGATCCGAGGCTGTCCCAGTGTTGCTAATTATATTCCCTGTTCAGAGAGGACAAGAGGCTATACTGAGCAGATAGGCAGGGCTGCTGACTTGCTTCCCTGCGCAGGTTAACTGTAGATTGGGTTCTAATGTTGCCAGGGTTCTCTGGTTGTGCTTTCTGGCTGGGTGGGGCTGTAAGCTATGCTCAGCAGTTGATGGGGGTCTGCTGACTTATTTCTCTGCTAAGGTGGGCTGTAGGATGTCCTCAGTAACTGCCTGAGGTCTCAGGACAGACTTTCTGGTAGGGTGGAACTGGAGGCTAGGCCCAGCAGTTGGGTGGGCCTACTGACTTGCTTCCCTTCCCAGAGGAGCTGAAGGATATGCTCTTTTGTTTCCTGACACCTTTTGCCAGGCATCCTGGTGAGACAGGACTGGAGGTTATGCTCATCAGTTGGGTGTCACTGCTGACTCTTTCTTGCCCAAGTGGGGTTATAAAATGTGCTTCATAGCTGGTGTGACATTGGCTGAGGACTCAAACCAAGCTGCACTGCTTGCTGAAATTCTTGGCTAGATGGAGCCACTGTCTCAGTTTGCAAATGTGCACAGCTACTGGCTGTGGTCTCTGCCTGGATTCTACCACCAGCAGTACCATGGCTTTCCAAGGTCTACACACTGGTTGCTATGAGTCCTGGCTCCCTTTCCTGTCTCTATCTGATCCTCTGTGATCCATCCCACCCGATTCCCCCAGTGATCCCCATGAGGTGAAACCCACTTGGGCCTCCCAAGAAGTGTCCCCCAATGCTGGGGAAGGTGGATGTCCACCTTGGGCTCTTTTTTTTTTTAACCACTGGAGAAACCATAGGCACTCTTCTTGCCTGCAGGAGGAGTGATGTAGTCAAAGTGAAACCATTCATCTTACCCTTCTAATGTACTTCTTAGACTTCTAATGTTGTCCAAAGGGCTGCTTCGGCCTCACCCCTGGATTTTGGGATTTTCACAAATGCACTTTGTCTACTGATGGTTAGTATTTGGTCTTTTGGTGAGTGGAATTGAAGTTGGGAACCACCTATACCACTATATTGCTGATGTCACTTTGGTAATTAGGTTTAAATGAGGTCACAAGAGTGGGGTCCTCATGATGGGATCTGTGCCCTGTCAACAGACACCAGAGCATGCTCTCTCTCTCTCTCTCTCTTTTTATCTTTTCCCCATATGAGAACACAGTAAGAAGGTGGCCATCTTCAAGCCAGAAAATTAGCTTTCACCAGAACCCTGATCCCAGATTTCCAGACTCCCGAATAGTGAGAAATATATTTCTGTTGCTTAAATCACCCAGTCTATGACATTTTGTTATGGCAGGCTGAACTGAGTAATAATATACTCCCTGTCCTCAGATTTATTTGTTTGTCTGCTTTGGATGAATGCTTTAGCAGTCCATTTGTATTGCAACTTTTCCAAACATTTTTTGCAAGGACTATTTTTAGTCAAGTTTTATTATCAAGTCTCTGTTTAGTTCCTGTCTAGCTAATTTTTTGACATAGATTTCCTTGAATGCCTGGAACTGAAAGAACAACAAACATACACACATACACACACACAGAATAGCAACCTCTTCCAACTTTTGCAGATTGGTTCTGTGCAGGGATACTTTTTTTACTGCTTAGCTAGGTTTGCTCTGAGCCTAGGGGTCAGCCTAGGGGTCATCCTAGGGGTAAAAGAATAAGTTCTTAGGAATTATTTAAGCATGTATCTTGCCAAGGCATATGCATGGCTTTTTCAATTGTCTAATATACACAGCTGTTTCTGAACGTCCTAGTTACCCAGAATCTCAGTCAGCTTCTTCACTGGGCCTTAGATGAATTATTTTATATCTCCATGTGGAGTCTCAGGCATCTGTGGATTTGTAGTCACCTTGTAGTTTTTATGTGCAGTGCCAACAAATTTTCCTGCTTGTGTTCTGAACTATGCAAAACAAAGAAGAGTGCCGTGCTTCAGTCATTCAGGTAGCCCCCTGTTGTGGCAATCAAAATCAGGAAGAAAGCCTTATTTCAAAAGGAAGTTCCAGAGAATTAAATGACAGGGAACTTTGAAAAGCTATGACATATTGGTGATCTAGAAAGCATTCTAGAGTATCAAAAACAAAAACAAAAACTTGAGAACAGAAAAGCACTAATCTTGTCACCTTTATCTGATTTCAAGTCCCAGAGTATGTAGGAAGTGAAAGAAAAGAGTTTCCTTAGCCTGTGTAAAGTTTATAGGTGGGTCTTCTGATACAGATCCCCTTGGAAATGGGTGAAGGACACACAGGCAAAGTATTTAAGGAAAAGTTGTAATGGATCATTCACTGGTAACTGAATTATGCTGACCTAGGGGTTAGTATAGGAAGCAAGGCATAAAATTATAAAACGAACTTAAAAATACATACAGCAGACAACTCAATGATTATACACCAGAGGAAACACAAAATCTATATGAGTCCAGGAAAGTCTCTAAATAAATAACAATAAGAAACCATAATAAAAACAACAAACAACAACAACAAAACTCTGGGAAGAGAGGTATCTGATACTAAAGTAATTAAAATTTATTAACTAACATGTCCAGTGTTTCATAAAAAAAATTTACAAGGCATGCAAAGAAACAGGAAAGTATGCCTGATACACAGAAATAATAATAGCTATAAAAAAATACCACCAAGGCAGACCCAATATGGATTTAATAGATAAAGATTTTATATCAGTTGTTATAAATATGTTTAAAGAACTAAAAGAAACCATGTTTAAAGAGTTAAAGAAAAATTTGACAACAATATCTTACCAAATACAGGATATCAATAAAGAGATAGAAATTATAAAACAAACTGAAAATCAATGATTTTTCTTGAACGCATGGGAGAAGTGAAGTCACAGGGACAGCAACCAGCCCCAAATCTGGAGAAACAGGTAAATATAGAGTGATGCAGCAATCAAGATATTACCTGGAGCAGAAGCCACTGGAGCCATAAACTGGCAGGAATACTTAGTTGGTAATTTTGATGAGTTGCTGAAGGCTTAGTTTAAATTAGCATGAGAGTGAGAAACTCTTGGGAACCACGGTCTTGGAGAGACTAGATTTTTACGTACTCTCTTCAGGAACTGCGCCAGGTAGTTGTGAATATATGTAAAAGATTCCCTTATGGCTCTGGTTGGCAGAAAGGTAACCATTGTGAAATAAACCCAGAACCTTCTCCATAACTAAGGGCTACTCTTCAGGGAAAAAGACTTTGCTAGAGCTCAATTCTGAAACATGATCCTGTCTTGAGGAAGAGAATTTCTCTACACCTTCATACTTTAGCCCCCTTAGGTTTTTTATCACTTATAGAGAAATAATACCAGAAAACTTAGTTGACAGGGGTCACTGATTCAATAAAATATATTGGGAAATACTTCAGCTGAGGAAGAGTGTAGGGAGTAGGGGTAATAAAAGCCATACCATTGGAGAAATATTTATGATGGTCACAGCCCCAAGATATAGGCCAGTAAAATACTGAGATTTAATCCCATACCTTACTATCATACCATCAGGGCTACAATATAGTAATATTATAACAGAAAGAGCCACAAGACACCAATTTCATCCAAGGAGGAGTACACAGGAAAGTACAAAGTAAAAAGTAGAGACAAAGTCAAGTACACTAAACAAATTTTAATTACAGAAACATAGCCAACTCATATCCAGATTAATATAAATCCTCAGAAAAAAGGTCTATTTACCTCAGTTATTATTACCTGAAACAACAAGTCTGGCTTTCCCCCCAAAATACAAGGCATGCCAAATGGCAAGAGAAGTCTCTCTGAAGAGACAAAACAATCATTAAAACCAGAGTCATATGCAAATGATGTTGGAATTATCACAGAGTTTAATATTAATATAACTATAAGTAATATGTGTTTAATGGAAAAAGTAGATCCATGCAGAACAGATGGGTAATGTATGCAAACTCTAAAGAATCATCAGAAGGAAATGCTAAAAGAAAAAAATACAGTAGCAGACATGAATAATGTCTTTGACTGGGCTTCTCAATAGACTCAATTTGTCCCAGGATAGAATCAGTGATCTTGAAGATGTCAATTGAAATGTTCTAAACTATAATTCAAAGAGAAAAAGAATAAAAAGTAAATAAGAAGAACAGAGAAAATGAAGAACTGTGACAATTTTAAAAGGTGTAATATAAGTATAATTGAACACCAGAAGGAGAAGAAAGATGGTACAGAACAAAATAAATATTTGAGGTAGTAATGGCCAAGATCTTTCCAAAATTAATGACAGATACCAAAGCACAGATCCAGAAAGCTTGGAGAACACCCAGTAGGATGCATTTTAAAATAACCACACTTTGGCATATTATATTCAAACTGCAGAAAATCAAAGACAGAGAGAAGTACATGAAGGAAGCTAGAAGAAAAAGAAACACAAACAAACTAACAAAAAAACCTTCTGTATAGAGGAACAAGGATAAGAACTACAGTGAACTCCTTGTGAAGGATCATGTAAGAACAAAAGAGAATGGAGTAAAATATTTAAAGTTAACAGGGAATAAAACAAGCAAACAAAATACCAACCTAGAGTTCTATGTTCAGTAAAATTATCCATTAAAAGTGAGGAATAGAACTGAAATGGTGGCCTAGAAAACTCCAAAAGCCCATCTCTCCAGAGAAACACCAAAAACCTGGCAAAGACTGTCAGAATAAATTTTATCAGAACTATGGAAAATATTCAAAAGTTTACAACAAACAACTAAATGTTGAATGAAGAAAAAGATGACTGAAACCTGGTAGGAGAGATTTGTGCTGTTTTATCTGACACTTGAACCATCCCCCTCCCCAACTCAGCAATGGTCTTGGAGATGGCTGCCAATGTTCATTGTGTGACTTCCTTCCCAAGGGAGCAGAACAGACCTTGTTATCAAAGAACTGTGGTTGTCTGCTTTGAACTTTCTTTTGGCTTCTTGAAGGACAAACACAAAGTGCTTGCTTTTATTTCCCTAACTCAAAACTCTTACCAAGGCAGATAAGTGATTATGAAGAAGATATTGTTCAAAACTCTAAAATATTTAAAATATTCAATTGCCCATTATTTGCTACTTAGGACAAAGAATATCATTTGGGGAAGACAATAAACACACTAAAACAAACTTGGAAGATAAGCTGGTAGGAAAAAGGGCTCTGATAAGCTTTTGTGTATATGGGAAAATAAATACAGCAGGCCACACATGTGCCCACAATTGAATACATTTTTGGAAAAGACCTGAGAAGACCCTAAGCTCTCATGTTTGGCTGACCTTCAAGCCCCACAAAAGCAGAAAATGAAAGCTAAGGCACAGTTGTAAATAGACTCACTAAACCCTGGATGCATGCTGCAACACCCACACAGAGTTCATATGGAAAGAATAGAAAATTATTTTTTGGCTTCAGGCTTTAGTGACTTCACCTGGCTACACACAGCAGGGAATTCAGTCTTCACAAACAACTATTTTTAAAACGTCATTAAACAAACAACTCCAATCCACCACAAACCATGTCAACAAACCACAGGGAGAGATCCACATCTAGATCCACATCTAGACACATCATAGTCATATTAACAAAAGTCAACAACAAAGAAAATCTAAAAGCAAAAACATGAGTTATCACATAAAAATGTAACTCATTACTAATTGACTTCTCATTAGAAACAATGGAGTCAAAGTGGCAGTGGTGTGACATATTCAATATACTGAAAAAAATACTGTAAATCAAGAATTCTGTATCCAGCAAAACTATACAAATAATACTTGAGAAGTTTTTAAACCCTGAGTTAGTACAAAACCAGACACACTGAGGTCAGTAGGGGAATCTGAGACAACCTCTTGCCAGAGTCCATACCTATCAGCACAGTGCCATATGATTGGAAGAAATACTCCAGCTCCCAGATTAACCCTTGGGAAGGAAAGAATTGTACTATACATCCAACAGCCTAACATTTCTGGGAATTCCTTAGAGGGCTGTCTTTTCTCTTGCCAGACTTCCTTGGAGTACTAAAGGGACCCAGCATACTCTAACGCCCTGGAGGCTAGTGAGAACAGAGATGGTAGTTTGGGTTGTCAATCACCATAGCCCCTCCATCTAGTGCATTATAGAGCAAGCAGATGAAAACCATAACCTTTCAACTTCTTCCTGGGGAGGAAAAGAGTTGCTCTGCTTGTCTAACAGTTTCTCAGAGGCTGCCTAAAGATCTGACTTCTATCTTGACTGCCTTGGAGTGCTAAGAGGATCAAGTATAATCTAGCTACCTGAAGCTAGTGAGAACAGAGGTGGAAGTTTGAGGTGGTAGTTACCACAGCTCCTCTCTCTGGCTCAGCACAAAAGAAGCTGATGAAAAACACCAGCTTCTCCCTGGGGAGGGAAAGGTGGACTATATGTCTAATGTACAAACTTTACAAGGGGCTACCCAAAGGAATGGCTTCTGTATTACCAGCATATTCTAGCTACCTGGGGTTCAATGAAAACAAAGATAGTGGTATAATATAGCACAAAATTAGTTGCCACAGCCCCTCTCTTTCAGCTCAGTAAAGAGCAAACAGGTGAAAAATCCAAGATACCAGGTTCTCACTGGGGAGTGAAAGAGTTAGATAGAGCATCCAATGACCTAACTTTTCTGTAGGCTGTCCAAGGAACTGACTTTATTTAGTCTTTATTGCCTTGGAACAGTGATGTGACTGGCATTCTGTAGATGCCTGAGGGCTGCTACAAACATATAAGTTTAGATTAGCACAAAGGTTGAGAGGCCCGAGAATTTCTGGCCAGGCTGATTCGTGCATATCTTTGTCTGTTCAAGGCCAGTTAATAAAGACTGGGAGAAGTGAGTTTTGTCTAATGCACAGACACCAGAGAGGCACAGAAAATGAAGTGACACAGAAATATGTTCCAAAGAGAGGAACAAGACAAATCTGTAGAAATTGATTCTAATAAAACCAAGATATATATTTTACCTGAGAGAGAATTTAAAATAAGCATCATAGAGATGTTTACTGAGGCCAGGAGAATAATGCATAAAGAAACTGAGAATTTCAGCAAACATAAAATATTAAAAAGTTCCAAACAAATCATGGGGGATAAAAAATAAAATAACTGAACAGAAAAAATAAATAAATAAAAATAAAACACTAGAGGCATTCAACAACAGACAAGTTAAAGCAGAAGATAGGATCAGTGAACCTGAAGATAGATCACTGGAAATTTTTCAGTAAGAGAAGGATACTGAAGAAGAATCTAAAAAATGAATAAAGGACAATTGTCAGTCGAGTGAGTGGGACGCATTGGGCATGCTGCATGGTAAGGTCTCATTGCTGAACCCGATCCTCCTGGTGAGCATTTCTCTGTTTGGGGCCTCAGACCATGAACAGGGGACCAGGGACCAGAGACCAGGGACTGGGGACCGGTGACCTGGTAACATTCTTCTTGAATGTCCCTGGGGAAGGTACAACTGTTGATGAGGAGACAAATTCCTCCCTCCCCATGCTGGGCTGGTTTCAGGCACTGGAATTCACTTCCAAGGTCCACTGCAGGCCAGCCTCAGTCAGTGCAAGCATGTTGAGAAATTTTCACCATCATCTTTGGTCAACATCACAACCTATGTGTATGCATGAAGAAAGTTTATTTTCTCCTTTTTCCCCCCTCACTGCTGCCACAATGAAGGTACATCCATAAACGAGACAAAAACAATATGGTAATATTTAAAATGATAAAAAAAACAACGTAAAAAGTGAATAAAGCTTAAGTAACTAATGCAACACTATCAGGTAGAACAATATACACATCATGAGAGCCTCAAAAGAAAAGGGAAAGAAAGGATCAGAAAGTTAATTCAAAGAAACAATAGCTAAACCCTTCACAAATCTGGGGAAGAAAATGAATATCCAGATCCTGAAAGCTCCAAGTTTGCCAGTTAAAATAAATGAAAAAAGAAGTCCACACTGAAATAAATTATAAACAAATTGTTAAAAGACCAGGCAAGAATTTTGAAAGTAACAAGAGAAAAGTGACTTGTGATGTACAAGGGGATCTCTATAAGACTGTCAATGGATATTTTAGCAGAAACACTGCAGGCTAGAAGGTACTGGGATGGCATATTCAAAGTTCTGAAAGAAAAACAAAACTGCCAATCCAACAATATTATATCTGACAAAACTATCCTTCTAATATGAAGGAGAGATAAAAGACAAGAAGTTCTGACAAATTCAGAGAAAAGGGGAAGAGTTTTAGAGTAAACGGGAAGTTTGGCAAGGTAATTAGTATGTGGGAATTGAGGGTAAAGAGGAGGTGTATGCACTGGAGAAAAGAAGGAGGAAGATGGTGCCGGAGGCAGAGTCTGATAACAAAGAGCTGAGGGAGAGAGATAAGATGGTGCTGGAGGCAGAGCTTGAGAAGAAGAAGTCAGGTAACAAGAGCCTGAGGCTTTGGTATCCTATCTTTTTTTTTTTTTAAACATCTTTATTGGAGTATAATTGCTTTACAATGGTGTGTTAGTTTCTGCTGTATAACACAGTGAATCACTATACATATAAATACATCCCCATATTTCCTCCTTCTTCTTTCTCCCTCCCAGCCTCCCTAACCCACTCCTCTAGGTGGTGACAAAGCACCAAGCTGATCTCCCTGTGCTATGTGGCTGCTTCCCACTAGCTATTTTACATTGGGTAGTATACGTAAGTCCATGCCACTCTCATTTCGTCCCAGCTTACCCTTCTCCCTCCCCATGTCCTCAAGACCATTCTCTACATCTGCGTCTTTATTCCTGTCCTGCCCCTAGGTTCTTCAGAACAATTTTTTTTGATTCCATATATATGTGTTAGCATAAGGTATTCGTTTTTCTCTTTCTGACTTACTTCACTCTTTATGACAGACTCTATGTCCAACCACCTCACTACAAATAACTCAGTTTTGTTTCTTTTTATGGCTGAGTAATATTCCATTGTATATATGTGCCACATCTTCTTTATCCATTCATCTGTCGATGGACACATAGGTTGCTTCCATGTCCTGGCTATTGTAAATAGAGCTGCAATGAACATTGTGGTACATGACTCTTTTTGAATTATGGTTTTCTCAGGGTATATGCCCAGTAGTGGTATTGCTGGGTTGTATGGTAGTTTTATTTTTAGTTTTTTAAGGAACCTCCATTCTGTTATCCATAGTGGCTGTATCAATTTATATTCCCACCAATAGTGCAAGAGTGTTCCCTTTTCTCCACACCCTCTCCAGCATTTATTGTGTGTAGATTTTTTGATGATGGCCATTCTGACTGGTGTGAGGTGATACATCATTTTAGTTTTGACTTGCATTTCTCTAATGATTAGTGACATTGAGCATTCTTTCAAGTGCTTCTTGGCAATCTGTATATTTTCTTTGGAGAAATGTCTATTTAGGTCTTCTGCCCATTTTTGGACTGGATTGTTTGTTTTTTTGATATTGAGCTGCATGAGCTGCTTGTAAATTCTGGAGATTAATCCTTTGTCAGTTGCTTCATTTACAAATATGTTCTCCCATTCTGATGGTTGTCTTTTCGTCTTGCTTATGGTTTCCTTTGCTGTGCAGAAGCTTTTAAGTTCCATTAGGTCCCATTTCTTTATTTCTGTTTTTATTTTCATGTCTCTAGAAGGTGGGTCAAAAGGATCTTGCTGTGATATATGTCATAGAGTGTTCTCCCTATGTTTTCCTCTAAGAGTTTTATAGTATCTGACCTTATATTTAGGCCTTTAATCCATTTTGAGTTTATTTTTGTGTATGGTGTTAAGGAGTGCTCTAATTTCATTCTTTTACATGTAGGTGTCCACTTTTCCCAGCACCATTTATTGAAGAGGCTGTCTTTTCTCCATTGTATATTCTTGCCTCCTTTATCAAAAATAAGGTGACCATATGTGTGTGGGTTTATCTCTGGGCTTTCTAACCTGTTCCATTGATCTTTATTTCTGTTTTTCAGCCAGTACCATACTGTCTTGATGACTGTAGCTTTGTAATATAGTCTGAAGTCAGGGAGCCTGATTCTTCCAGCTCCGTTTTTGTTTCTCAAGATTGCTTTGACTATTCGGGGTCTTTGTGTTTCCATACAAATTGTGAATTTTTTTGTTCTAGTTCTGTGAAAAATGCCATTGGTAGTTTGATAGGGATTGCATTGAATCTGTAGATTGCTTTGGCTAATATAGTCATTTTCACAATGTTGATTCTTCCAATCCGAGAATATGGTATAACTCTCCATCTGTTTGTATCCTCTTTAATTTCTTTCCGCAGCGTCTTATAGTTTTCTGCATACAGGTCTTTTGTCTCCTTAGGTAGGTTTATTCCTAGGTATTTTATTCTTTTGTTTGCAGTGGTAAATGGGAATGTTCCTTAATTTCTCTTTCAGGTATTTCATCATTAGTGTATAGGAATACAAGAGATTTCTGTGCATTAATTGTGTATCCTGCTACTTTACCAAATTCGTTGATTAGCTCTAGTAGTTTTCTGTTAGCATCTTTAGGATTCTCTATGTAGAGTATCATGTCATTTGCAAACAGTGACAGACTTTACTTCTTCTTTTCCAATTCGGATTCCTTTTATTTCTTTTTCATCTCTTATTGCTGTGGCTAAAACTTCTTAAACTATGTTGAATAATAGTGGTGAGAATGGACATCCTTGTCTTTTTCCTGACCTTAGAGGAAATAGTTTCAATTTTTCACCATTGAGAACGATGTTGGCTATGAGTTTGTCATATACGGCCTTTATTATATTGAGGTAAGTTCCCTCTATGCTTAGTTTGGTAGGTTTTTATCATAAATCGATGTAGAATTTTGTCGAAAGTTTTTTCTGCACCTATTGAGATGATCATGTGTTTTTTTTTCCTGCAGTTTATCAATATGGTGTATCACAATGATTTACATTTATTGAAGGATGCTTTCATGCCTGGGATAAATCCCACTTGATCATGGTGTATGATGCTTTTAATGTGTTTTTGGATTCAGTTTGCCAGTGTCTGGTTTAGGAATTTTGTGTCTATGTTCATCAGCACTATGGGCCTGCTATTTCCTTTTTTTGTGATATTTTGTCTGGTTTTCGTATCAGGCTGATGGACTCATAAAATGAGTTTGGGAGTGTTCCTCTCTCTGCAGTTCTTTGGAAGAGTTTGAGAAGGATAGGTGTTACCTCTTCTCTAAATATTTGATAGAATTCTCCTGTAAAGCCATTTGGTCATGTACAATTTTTTTTTTGGAAAAATTTTAATCATAGTTTCAATTTCATTACTTGTGATTGGTCTGTTTATATTTTCTATTTCTTCCTGGCTGTGTCTTGGAAGGTTGTGCTTTCCTAAGAATTTCTCCATTTCTTCCAGGTTGTCCATTTTATTGGCATATAGTTGCTTGTAGTAATCTCTCATGATCCATTGTATTTCTGCAGTGTCAGTTGTTACTTCTCCTTTTTCATTTATAATTCTATTGATTTGAGTATTCTCCCTGTTTTTCTTGATGACTATGACTAATGGTTTATCAATTTTGTTTATCTTTTTAAAGACCCAGCTTTTAGTTTTACTGAACTTTATTATCATTTCCTTCATTTCTTTTTTATTTATTTCTGATGTGATCTCGATCATTTCTTTCCTTCTGCTAACTTTGGTTTTTTTGTTTGTTTGTTTTTTTCTCTAATTGCTTTAGCTGTAATGTTAGGTTGTTTATTCGAGATGTTTCTTGTTTCTTGAGGTAAGATTGCATTCCTATAAACTTCCCTCTTAGAACTGTTTTTGCTGCATCCCATAGGTTTTGGGTCATCGTGTTTTCATTGTCATTTTTTTCTAGGTATTTTTTGATTTCCTCTTTTATTTCTTCAGGGATCTCTTGATTATTAAGTAATGTATTGTTTAGCTTCCATGTGCTTGTATTTTCTACAGATTTTTTCCTGTAATTGATTTCTAGTCCCATAGTGTTGTGGTTGGAAAAGGTACTTGATACGATTTTAATTTTCTTAAATTTACCAAGGCTTGATTTGTTACCCAAGATATGATCTATCATGGAGAATGTTCCATGAGCACTTGAGAAGAAAGTGTATTCTGTTGTTTTTGGATAGAATGTCCTATGAATATCAATGAAGTCCATCTTGTTTAATGTATCATTTAAAGCTTGTGTTTCCTTATTTATTTTCATTTTGGATGATCTGTCCATTGTTGAAAATGGGGTGTTAAATTCCCCTACTATGATTGTGTTACTGTCGATTTCCCCTTTTATGCCTGTTAGCATTTGCCTTATGTATGGAGGTGCTCCTATGTTGGGTGCATAAATATTTACAATTGTTATGTCTTCTTCTTGGATTGATCCCTTGATCATTATGTAGTGCACTTCTTTGTCTCTTGTAATAGTCTTTATTTTAAAGTCTATTTTGTCTGATATGAGAATTGCTACTCCAGCTTTCTTTTGATTTCCATTTTCATGGAATATCTTTTTCCATCAACTCACTTTCCATCTGTATGTGTCCCTAGGTCTCAAGTGGGTCTTTTGTACACAGCATATATATGGATCTCATTTTTGTATCCATTCAGCCAGTCTATGTCTTTTGGTGGGAACATTTAATCCATTTCCATTTAAGGTAATTATCAATATGTATGTTCATATTACCATTTTCTTAATTGTTTTGGCTTTGTTATTGTAGGTCTTTTCCTTCTCTTGTGTTTCCTGCTTAGAGAGAGAAGTTCCTTTAGCATTTGTTGTAAATCTAGTTTGGTGATGCTGAATTCTCTTAGCTTTTGCCTGTCTGTAAAGCTTTTAATTTCTCTGTTGAATCTAAATGAGATGCTTGCTGGGCCAAGTAATTTTGGTTGTAGGTTTTTCCCTTTCATCACTTTAAATATGTCTTTCCAGTCCCTTCTGGCTTGCAGAGTTTCTGCTGAAATATCAGCTGTTAACATTATCAGGATTCCTTTGTATGTTATTTGTTGTTTTTCCCTTGCTGCTTTTAATATTTTTTTCTTTATATTTAATTTTTGACAGTTTGATTAATATGCGTCTTGGCATATTTCTCCTTGGATTTATCCTGCATGGGAGTCTCTGCACTTCTTGGGCTTGATTGACTATTTCCTTTCCTATATTAGGGAAGTTTTGAAGTATAATCTCTTCAAATACTTTCTCAGTCCCTTTCTTTTTCTCTTCTTCTTCTGAGACCCCTATAATTCGAATGTTCGTGTGTTTAATGTCCTAGAGGTCTTTATGACTGCCCTTAATTCGTTTTATTCTTTTTTCTTTATTCTGCTCTGTAATAGTTATTTCTAATATTTTATCTTCCAGGTCACTTATCCTTTCTTCTGCTTCATTTATTCTGCTCTTGATTCTTTCTAGAGAGTTTTTAATTTCATTTATTGTGTTGTTCATCATTGTCTGCTTGCTCTTTAGTTCTTCTAGGTCCTTGTTAAACGTTTTTTGTAGTTTGTCCATTCTATTTCCAAGATTTTGGATCATCTTTACTATCATTTCTCTGAATTCTTTTTCAGGTAGACTGCCTATTTCCTCTTCATTTATTTGGTCTGGTGAGTTTTTACCTTCCTCCTTCGTCTTCTGTTTCTCTGTCTTCTCATTCTGCTTAACTCTGTGTTTGGGTCTCCTTTTTACAGGCTGCAGTTTCATAGTTCCTGTCGTTTTTGGTGTAAGCCCCCAGTGGCTAAGGTTGGCTCCATGGGTTGTGTAAGCTTCCTGGTGGAGGGGACTAGTGCCTGTGTTCTGGTCAATAAGGCTGAATCTTGTCTTTCTGGTGGGCAATACCACGTCTGGTTGTGTGTTTTGGTGTGTCTGTACCTTATTATGATTTTAGGCAGCCTCTCTGCTAATGTGTCAGGTTGTGTTCCTGTCTTGCTAGTTGTTTGGCATAGGGTGTCCAGCACTGTAGCTTGCTGATCATTGAGTGGAGCTGGGTCTTAGCGTTGAGATGGAGATCTCTGGGAGGTTTTCGCTGTTCGATATTACGTGGAGCCAGACGGTTTCTGGTGGGCCAAAGTCCTGAAATCGGCTCTCCCACTTCAGAGGCACAGACCTGACATGCGGGCTGAGCACCAAGATCATGTCAGCCACATGGCTCAGAAGGAAAGGGAGAAAAAAGAAAGAAAAAAGAAATAAATGAATATAAAAAGAAATAAAGTTATTAAAATAAGAAATTAAAGAAAATATTAAAGATGAAGAAATTAAAGGTAATACAAAAAAAAAAGAAAAAGAAAGAGAGAAGAGAGCAACCACACCAAAAAAGAAATCCACCAATGATAACAAGGTCTAAAAACTATATTAAAAAAAAATGGACAGACAGAACCCTAGGACAAATGGTGCAAGCAAAGCTATACAGACAAAATCACACAAAGAAGCAAACCCACTCACAAAAAGAAAATATATATATATATCTATATATATTTTAAAGAAAGGAAGAGAGCAACAAAATAAATAAAAAATCTACCAGTGATAATAAACTCTAAATACTAAACTGCAATAAAAATAAAACCCGAAACTGGTCAGTCACATACAGCAAACCCCACATCTACAGTTGCTCCCAAAGTCCACCGCCTCAATTTTGGGATGATTCATTGTCTATTCAGGTAGTCCACCAATGCAGGGTACATCAAGTTGATTATGGAGATTTAATCCACTGCTCCTGAGGCTCCTGGGCGAAATTTCCCTTTCTCTTCTTTGTTCACACAGCTCCTGGGGTTCACCTTTGGATTTGGCCCCACCTCTGCGTGTAGGTCGTCTGAGGGTGTCTGTTCCTACCTAGACAGTATGGGGTTAAAGAGGCGCTGATTAGGGGGCTCTGGCTCACTTAGGCCAGGGAGAGGGAGGGGTATGGAATGCGGGGTGAGTCTGTGGCTGAAGAGGCCGGCGTGACGTTGCAACAGCCTGAGGCATGCCATGTGTTCTCCCAAGGATGTTGTCCCTGGATCACAGGACCCTGACAGTGGCAGACTGCACAGGCTTCTGTGAGGAAAAGTGTGGATAGTGACCCGTGCTTTCACACAGGCTTCTTGCTGGCTGCAGCAGCAGCCTCAGCATTTCATGCCTGTCTCTGGTGTCTGGCTGATAGCCGCAGCTTGCACCCATCTCTGGAGCTTGTTTAGGCGGTGCTCTGAATCTCCTCTCCTTGCACACCCCAAAACAGTGGCCTCTTGCCTCTTTGTCAGGTCCATACTTTTTCCTGGACTCCTTCCCGGTTAGCTGTGGCGCACTAGCCGCCTTCAGGCTGTGTTTACGCAGCCAACCCCAGTCCTCTCCCTGGGATCTGACTTGCAAAGCGCAAGCCTCCACTCCTAGCCCCCCACCCGCCCCAGTGGGTGAGCAGACAAGCCTCTCAGGCTGGTGAATCCTGGTCGGTACTGATCCTCTCTGTGGGAATCTGTCTGCTTTGCCCTCTGCACCCCTGTTGCTGCACTCTCCTCCATGGCTCCGAAGCTTCCCCCCCTGCCACCCCCCATCTCCACCAGTGAGGTGGCTTCCTAGTGTGTGGAAACTCTTCCTCCTTCACAGCTCCCTCCTCTAGGGGACAGTCCTGTCCGTATTCTTTGGTCTCTGTTTTTTCTTTTTTCTTTTGCCCTACCCAGGTACATGTGGTTTCTTGCCTTTTGGGAAGTCTGAGGTCTTCTGCCAGCATTCAGTAGGTGTTCTGTAGGAGTTGTTCCACATATAGATGTATTTCTTATATATTTGTGGGGAGGAAGGTGATCTCCACATCTTACTCCTCCACAGTCTTGCAGGTCTCCATCTTTTCTTTGTTAATGGTACATAAAACAGTGGTGTTTCTTAAAATGGATGATGTCAAGTGTGTGACCTCACCAAGTCATCATCCCCTGCAAGCCTCAGTTTCCACCCACGTCTGAAGCAAGTTCCTGGAGCGACACCCCACCATGTGTGGGAAGATGGCGACAGCTTGTTATCTTTTAAAAATCATTGTTTTGGCCTCCATTAATATTAAAATATTATTTTGGAGAGACACCATTTTAGAATCCTCATAATGCTGGGAATCCTCAAAATACTAATCAAAATAAACATCACACTCAGATCGGGAAATTTCTGAGCTATTGTAGTCCAATTCGGTTTTAAGGAAATTAAGTTGGAATTTCAAAATTTCACCATAATGGTCATCGAGTAATCAGGTATGCCCATGTAGTTAGACATGCATGTAGAAGACTGTGGGTTTTAAACATAAAATTGGTTGGACTTCTCGCTCAACCATCTTCCTCCTTCCTCCTCCATCTTCCTCAGGCACCATCTTCCTCCTTCTTTTCTCCACTGCCTACACCTCCTCTTTACTCTCAATTCCCACATATGAATTATATTGCCAAACTCCTCCTTTTCTCTAAAACACTACCTATGTTCTCTGAACTTGTCAGAACTTCTTGTCTTTTATCTCTCCTTCATATTAGAAGGATAGTCAGCCCCTCAAGAGATTTAGATAACTGAGATCTCATTTCTCAGAGGTTTTTCCATCTATGCTAAAGAACAATTTTCAAATATCTCAAACAGCTTACAGCACAAAAGGCTCAATTAAAACAGCTTACAATCTAATCCCAGCCTGCTCTAAGGAGACAGCTTGATCTTGGAGGATCCTTGAAATGTTTTTTTTTAGCGAGTATCCAGACAACAGCCCATTGGAAGAAATAATCCAAGGGCTGGAAAAAGAAAAAAAAAAGCTGGCACATTTTCACTTGAAGCATCCCCTTCCTGACGAAAATAGGCTGAAGACATTTTAGCCAGCTTTCGTGGAAACAGTCTGAACTCAAAATTGGATTACAGGGTCAAATGAGTACTTTTACACATCACAAATTCATAACCATAAAAGCGAAACCTGAAATAGATTTCAACTAAAGCCTTAAGTACTTCTAATACAAAGAATGTGTGAGCTTGGATCCAGGAGATAAACTCACCCTCAAACTACATGGTCAACAAAAAAGCAGTAAGTGACAATGAGCTCAGTTGTGTGTACTGCACCTGTTTGCTCACCAGCCCTGAAGTTGCCAAAGGCCTTCTCTGGTCCCCCTATAGGCCATCAAAATACTGATGGGAAACATCTAGACTGCCAGATATCTCTCCAGCAAAGATAAGCTTATCTGGGATAAGCAGAGAATGGCAATTCAGGGTCTGCAACCATGGTGAGTCACGTGCAAGTCCGTGCATGGCAAGGGAAGGAGAATACTTATATATAGAGATAATGAAATTTAGGAGTGCTATAGTAAGAAAGAATCCATTGCTTTTCATTGACTGCTCTTGTCACAAAAGAAGAGGAGCCTTTCGTGTTCCAGTTGGGCTCTGCTATCATTGCAGGGCATGAGAGCTCCTCTCTCTGGTGTCCCAATTCTATTTAATTGATGTTTCTGTTTGTTAATTTTATAAGATCAATAGAAAAGAATTGAATGTTCATAAATAGACCCTCACATTTATGTCAGTTGATTTATACCAGAGTACTATGTAAGAATAGCCTTTTTGAGCAATATGGATGAGCAAAAAGCTACCTTTGTCTCGCCCCTTCAATCTACAACCCGTAAAACATCCACAGCACAAAAAAGTAGCCTGTGTCTAGCACACAAGGACACTGGAGAATTCCCCATATCTATACATCTAAAGGTGGTTTGACTGGAACATGTAGAAAGTGGGGAACGTAAGGACCAGTGGAAGTAGTGTCAACAATCTGAAATTTCTGGCCAAGCCTGCTGAGTTCACAGCCCCAGAGATCCCAGTATTAGCAGGGGAAGCAGTGCACAGGACTCCAGCATCCTGGCTATAGCAGTGCCCAAGGCCATAGGTAAGTGGGCAACAGTGGCAGTAGGGCCTGAGACACCATCCCTCTAGCTGCTGAGGTGCCGTAACTCTGGCTCCTGTCCCCCCTTGCACAGCAGCAGAACCCATGAACATTACAACACTGGACAAGGTAGGGGTGCCTGCACCACCAGGGCTCCACTCCCACTCTTCCCCTGCCCCTCCCCTTGCAGCAGCAGAGCTTGAAACTCAGGGATCCCAGATGTGGCAGAATAACCCAACATTCCAGTGCACAAGGCAGCACTGCCAGCAACACTGTCAGACAAAGGCATCAATGATTTGAAGGCACAAGAAGCAATAACAAGGGCATAGAGCCACAACTATGAGAGAGACTGCAGGTGGGTGAAAATTGCAGACTCTCCAGTATAACCAGAGGCAGCTTAGGTAAGAAAACCTGAAAACTTATGCTATAGCTCTATCTAGGAAAACAAAAGAAAGACCTTTAATTTCTAACTTGTTGGTACTTCAGATGCAATGACAGAGTAACAACTTAATAAGTAGCATGAAGAACCTCAGTAACACTGTACCACAAAAGGAAAATGATAATTCTCCAGAAACCAAACTTAAAGTCACAGACGATTGTGATCTATCTGATAAAGAATTCAAAATAGCTGTCATAAAGGAACACATTGAAATACAAGAAAACCCAGAAAAGTAATTCAATGAACTCAGGAATAAAATTAACAGAAGGAATACTTTATCAAAGAGATTTGTACTCTAAAAAATAACCAAACAGGAATTCTGGAGCTGAAGAAAACAATAAATGAGATGAAGAATGCATTAGAAAACGTTGGAAATAGAACAGATCACATGGAGGAGAGAATTAGTGAGCTTGAGATAGAAATCTATAAATGATACAAGTAAAGATGATAGAGAAATAAGATATAAAAGAATGAGGAAATACTATGACAGCTATCTGACTCTTTTAGGAAGATCAACATTAGGGGAATTGGTATCCCAGAAAGAGAAGAGAGGGAGAAGGGAGCTGAAAGTTTATTTAAAGAAATAATAGCTGAGACCTTCCCAAACCTGGAGAAGGAACTGGATATAGAAGTCCACGAAGCTAAGAGAACACCTAGATCTGCTTTACAAGAAATGTTGAATGGATCTCTTCTACCAGAATATATACTACAAAATGTAAAATAGATAGCTAGTGGGAAGCAGCCACATAGCACAGGGAGATCAGCTCGGTGCTTTGTGACCACCTAGAGGGGTGGGATAGGGAGGGTGGGAGGGAGATGTAAGAGGGAGGAGATGTGGGGATGTATGTATATGTATAGCTGATTCACTTTGTTATAAAGCAGAAACTGACACACCATTGTAGAGCAATTATACTCCAATAAAGATGTTAAAAAAGGGGAAATTACACAAAAGTTTGAGAAACATGATATATAGATAGAATAAGAAAATTGCAGTTATTAATCAGAATAGATTTTAAGACACTTTATTAGGACTTCCCTGATGGCACAGTGGTTAAGAATCCGCCTGCCAATGCAGGGGACACAGGTTCAATCCCTGGACTGGGAAGATCCCACATGCTATGGAGCAACTAAGCCCATGAGCCACAACTACTGAGGCTGTGTGCCACAACTACTGAAGCCTGTGAGCTTAGAGCCTGTGCTCTGCAACAAGAGAAGCCACCGCAATAAGAAGCCTGCACTCTGCAACAAAGAGTAGCCCCAACTCACAGCAACTGGAGAAAGCCTGCATGCAGCAACGAAGACCCAACACAGCAAAAACTAAATAAATTAATTAATTTTAAAAAATAATAAAAAAACTATTATAGCATAAAGGATAAAGGGGGTAGAAGTAGATGAAAAATAGCTGTAGGTACTTAACTTGGTAACAAATTCAAAACATAAAAAAGGTATAATTTGAAACAAGACAAACAAAAGAGGAAGAAGAAAAGGATGGTACCCATATAAGTAAATGAAGATAAGAGATGATCAGCAGAAAAAGGACTATGTTATCTATGAAACATTTCATGCAAACCCCATGGTAAACACAAAACATAAATCTAGAGCAGAGATATGAAACAATAAAAAGAGGAAACTCAGAAAACCAGCATAGAAAGCTACTAAACCACAATGGCAGACAGAAACACAAAGAGAAACAATGGATATACAAAGCAGCCAGAAAACAGAGGATAAAATGGCAATACTAAGTCCTCATCTATCAGTAATGACTATCAGTGTAGATGGATTGAATTCACCAATCAAAAGACACACAGTGGATGGTTGGATTAAAAATAAGGTCCAATTATATGGTGCCTCAAAGATACTAACCTCATTTCTAAAGACAAACATAGGCTAAAAATTCAGGGAGGGAAATGATACTAAAAAAAAAAAAAGAAAGAAAAAAAAGGCAGCCCAAAGAAAGAGGGTGTAGCCATACTCATATAGGACAAAATAGACTTTAAGCCAAAAATAGTAACAAAAAAAAAATGGACCGTATATAATGATGAAGGGGGCAATTCATCAAAAAATTAAGTTATTAATATATATGTACCTAACATAGGAGCAAAGTAAGTATAAAAAATTACTAACAAACCTAAACAGTAAAATTTACAGCAATGCAATAATAGTAGGAGACTTGAACACTCCAAATACATCAGTGGATAGATCATCCAGAGAGAAAGTCAACAAGCAAACAGTTGTTTGGAATCAAATGAAACATTAGATAACATGGATTTGATAGATTTGTGCTGACCATTCCATCCAAATGTAGTAGAATACACATTCTTCTGAAGTTCATTTGGAATTTTCTCAAGGATTGACCATATATTGAGAGACAAAAGAAGTCTCAATAAATTTATGGAGATAGAAAACGTATCAAATAACTTTTCTGATCACAGTGTTGTGAAACTAGAAATTGACTACTGAAGCTGGAATAATCACATATATGTGGAGACTAAACAACATGCTGCTGAACAACTATTGGGTCAATGATGAAACCAAAGGAGGAATCAAAATTACATGAAGACATGTGAAAATAAATATATGACATACCAAAATCTATGGAAGCAGCAAAAGTGATATCAACAGGGAAATTTATAGCAATATATGTCTATATCAAGAAACAATAAAAATCTCAAGTAAACAATCTATCTTTACACCTAAAGAAACTAAAAGAGAAAAACAAACAAAGCTCAAAATTAAAGGAAGGAAGGTTGTAGCTTTGTAAGACTTTGTCCATTTCTTCTAGGTTGTCCATTTCTTTGGCATATAGTTGCTTGTAGTAGCCTCTTATGAGCCTTTGTATTTCTGTGCTGTCCATTGTAACTTCTCCTTTTTCATTTCTAATTTTATCGATTTGAACCCTCTCCTTTTTTTCTTGATGAGTTTGGTTAAAGTTTTATCAATTTTGTTTATCTTCTCAAAGAACCAGATTTATTGATAGTTTCATTTATCTTTGCTATTGTTTTCTTTGTCTCTATTTCATTTATTTCTGCTCTGATCTTTATGATTTCTTTCTCTCTACTAACTTTGGGTCTTGTTCTTGTTTCTCTAGTTGCTTTAGGTTTAAAGTTAGGTTGTTTATTTGAGATTTTTCTTGTTTCCTGAGGTAAGACTGTATTGCAATAAACTTCCCTTGTAGAACTGCTTTTGCTGCATCCCATAGGTTTTGGATCATTGTGTTTTTGTTGTCATTTGTCTCTAGGTATTTTTTGATTTCCTCTGTTCATTGCAGCACTATTTACAATAGCCAGGACATGGAAGCAACCTAAATATTCACCAACAGAGGAATGGATAGAGTAGATATAGGACATATGTACAATGAATTATTACTGACCCATAAGAAAGAATGAAATAATGCCATTTTCAGCAACATGGATGGACCTACAGATTGTCATACTGAGTGAAGAAAGTCAGAGAAAGACATATCATATGATATTGCTTATATGTGGAATCTATTAAAATGATACAAATGAACTTATTTAGAAAACAGAGTCACAGATGTTAAAAACAAACTAATGGTTAAAAGGGGGAAAGGGGGGATGGATAAATTAGGAGATTGGGATTGACATATACACACTATTATATATAAAACAGATAACTAATAAGGACCTACTGTATAGCACAGGGAACTCTACCTATATGGGAGAAGAATCTAAAAAAGAGTGTATATATATATATATGTGTGTGTGTGTGTGTGTGTGTGTGTGTGTGTGTGTGTATAACTGATTCACTTTGCTGTACAGCAGAAACTAACACAACATTGTAAATCAAGTATACTCGGATAATTTTTTTTTAAAAAATAGAAAATAAAAATATAAAGGAAGTAAATAATAAAGACAAGATCTGAAATGAATAAAATAGATGCTACAAAAACAATAGAAAATGTCAGTGAAACTAAGAGCTAACTCTTGTAAAAGATAAACAAAACTAAGAAACTGTTAGCTGGACTCACTAAGAAAATAAGGGAGCAGTCTCTGATTAAATACAATCAGAAACAAAGGAGAAGAAATAGCAATGGTTGTCACATAAATACAAAAGAGTATAAGAGAATATTATGAACAGCTCTATGTCAACAAATTGGCCAATCTAGAAAAGATGGGCAAATTCTAAGAATCATACAAGCTTCCAAGACTGAATCATGAAGAAATAGAAAATCTGAATAGACCAATATCTAGGACAGAGATTGATACAGTAATCACAATGCTCCAATAAAAAATTCCAGTACCAGACAGCTTCACATGTAATTTCTCCCAAACATTCAAAGTGCATTTAATACCAATTCTTTTCAAACTTTTCAAAAAATCTGAAGGGGATGGAACATATCCTAACTCATTTTACAAGGCCAACATCACACTAATATCAAAACCAGACAAAAACTACACAGACACAGACACACACACACATACACTGAAAATTACAGACCAATAATTCTGATGAACGTATCAAATCATCAAAAACACATTAGTTAACCAAATACAACAATGCAGTAAAAAAGTCATACACCATGATAAAGTGCAATTTATTCTAGGGATGCAAGGATAGTTCCCACAAGTCAAGCAACATGATACACCATACTAACAAAATGAAGGATAAAAACCATTTGATTATCACAGTAGGTCCAGAAATAGAATTTTACAAATTTCAACATCCATTTATGATAAAAAACGCTCAATAAAGTGGGAGTAGTAAGAGAGTATCTAAAGATAATAAAAGCCATATATGACAAACCCACAGCTAACATCATACTCAGTAGTGAAATGTGAAAGCTATCCCTCTAAAATCAGGAACAAAGCAAGGATGACCACTTTTCTACTCTTATTCACCATAATATTGGAAGTTCTAGTTGGAGGAACTAGGCAAGAAAAGAAAGAAAAGGTATCCAAATAAGAAAGCAAGAAAAAAAAAAAAGAAAGAAAGCAAGAAATAAAAAACACTAAAGACACCACCAAAAAAACTGTTAGATAAAATAAATGATACTCTAAAATTTGCAAGGTATAAAATCAATATATAAAGATCTGTTGGGTTTTTATATCCCAACTGTGAGTTAGCAGAAAGAGAAGTTAAGAAAACAATGCTATTTTTAATCTCAACAAGAAGATTAAATAACTAAGGATAAATTTAACAACAGAGTTGAAAGACCTGATCTCTGAAAACTATAAGACATTATTAAAAGAACTTGAAGAAGACACAAATAAATGCAAAATATTCCATGCTCATGGTTTAGAAGAATTAGCATTGTTAAAATATCCATATTACCTACAGCAATCTACAGAATCAGTGCGATCCCTAACAAATTCCCAAGGATAATTTTCAGAGAAATAGAACAAAAAATTCTAAACTTTTTGTGGAACCACAAAAGACCCCAAATAATCAAAGTAATCCTGACCAAAAAAACCCAAAAAAACAAAAAACTGGAGGTATCACACACGGATTTTAAACTATATTACAGAGCCATGGTAATCAAAACAGCATGGTCCTTGCAGAAAAACAAATACATAGATAAATGGATTAGAATTAAGACCCCAGATAAAAACCACAGATGTATGGACAACTAATTGTCACAAGAACAAAGAACATACAATGGAGAAAGGATAGCCTGTTCAATCAATGGTTTTGGAAAAATTGTACAGCCACATGAAAAACAAAAACACACAATATATGTAACATTTTACCACTACCTTACACCATACACAAAAATAAACCCAAAAAATGATGAAAGACTTAAATGTAAGTTTCATTAGACCCCATTTGTTTATTT
The DNA here is from genome assembly GCF_949987535.1 of Balaenoptera acutorostrata. Lineage (NCBI taxonomy): Eukaryota > Metazoa > Chordata > Mammalia > Artiodactyla > Balaenopteridae > Balaenoptera > Balaenoptera acutorostrata. The sequence goes on along the minus strand of NC_080085.1, from coordinate 56,314,409 downwards.
TTGTTTTTATTTCCATTTCTCTAGGAGGTGGGTCAAAAAGATCTTGCTGTGATTTATGTCATAGAGTGTTCTGCCTATGTTTTCCTCTAAGAGTTGTATAGTGTCTGGCCTTACATTTTGGTCTTTAATCCATTTTGAGTTTATTTTTGTTTATGCTGTTAGGGAGTGTTCTAATTTCATTCTTTTACATGTATCTGTCCAGTTTTCCCAGCACCACTTATTGAAGAGGCTGTCTTTTCTCCATTGTATATTCTTGTCTCCTTTATCAAATATAAGGTGACCATATGTGCATGGTTTTAACTCTGGGCTTTCTATCCTGTTCCATTGATGTATATTTCTGTTTTTGTGCCAGTGCCATACTGTCTTGATGAAACTTAAAAGCTTTTGCACAGCAAAGGAAACCATAAACAAAATGAAAAGACAACCCTCAGAATGGGAGAAAATATTTGCAAACGAAGCAACTGACAAAGGATTAATCTCCAAAATATACAAGCAGCTCATACAGCTGAATATCAAAAAAACAAACAACCCAATCTAAACATGGGCAGAAGACCTAAATAGACATTTCTCCAAAGAAGATATACAGATTGCCAACAAACACATGCAAGGATCCTCAACATCACTAATCATTACAGAAATGCAAATCAAAACCTCACTGAGGTATCACCTCACACCAGTCAGAATGACCATCATCAAAAAATCTACAAACAATAAATGCTGGAGAGGGGTTGGAGAAAAGGGAAGCCTCTTGCACTGTTGGTGGGAATGTAAATTGATACAGCCACTATGGAGAACAGTATGGAGGTTCCTTAAAAAACTAAAATAGAGCTACCATACGACCCAGCAATCCCACTACTGGACATATACCCTGCGAAAACCATAATTCAAAAAGAGTCATGTACCAAAATGTTCATTGCAGCTTTATTTACAATAGCCAGGACATGGAATCAGCCTACGTGCCCATCAACAAATGAATGGATAAAGAAGATGTGGCACATATATACAATGGAATATTACTCAGCCATAAAAAAGAAACGAAATTGAGTTATTTGCAGTGAGGTGGATGAACCTAGAATCTGTCATGCAGAGTGAAGTAGGTCAGAAAGAGAGAAACAAATACTGCATGCTAACACATATATATGGAATCTTAAAAAGAAAAAAACAACAAAGGTTCTGTAAAACCTAGGGGCAGGACAGGAATAAAGATGCAGACATAGAGAATAGACTTAAGGACACAGGGAGGGGAAAGGTAAGTTGGGACGAAGTGAGAGAGTGGCCTTGACTTTTATACACTACCTAATGTAAAATAGATAGCTAGTGGGAAGCAGCCACATAGCACAGGGAGATCAGCTCGGTGCTTTTTGACCACCTAGTGGGGTGGGATAGGAAGTGTGGGAGGGAGATGCAAGAGGGAGAGGATGTAGTGACATAAGTATATGTATAGCTGATTCACTTTGTTATACAGCAGAAACTAACAAAACAATGTAAAGCAATTATACTGCAATAAAGGTGTTAAAAAATCTTGAATGTAAAACCTATAACCATAAAACTCCTAGAAGAAAATATAGGCAGTAACCTCTTTGGCAGGAATGTTAGCAATAGTTTTCTGGGTATGTCTCCTCAGGCAAGGAAAACAGAAGCCAAATTAAACAAATGGGACTGCAGTGAAATTAAAAACTTTTTTTTTCAGTGAAGGAAACCTACAAAAAATAAAAATACAACCTACTGAATGGGAGAAGATAACTGCAAATGATATATCCAGCAAAAGGTTGATATCCAAAGTATATAAAGAACTCATACAACTCAATATCAAAACTACAAACAACCCAATTAAAAATGGGCAGAGGACATTTTTCCAAAGAAAAATTTTTTTCAAAGAAGCCATAGAGAAGGTTGTGAAATAGATGTTAATATCACTAATCATCAGGGAAATGCAAATGAAAACTATAATAAAATATCACATCACATCCGTCAGTATTGCTATTATCAAAAATACAACAAATATCAATTTTTGGTAAGGATATGGAGAAAAAGGAGTCCTTATACGTTTTTGGTGGGAATGTAAATTGGTGCATACACTTTGGACAAGGGTATGGAGATTCTGCAATAAATTGTGAATATAAAAACAGAAATATAGATCAATGGAGCAGGATAGAAAGCACAGAGATAAACCTATGCACATATAGTCACCTTATTTTTGATAAAGGAGGCAAGAATAGGCAATGGACAAAAGGCAGTCTCTTCAATAAGCGGTGCTGGGAAAACTGGACAGCTACATGTAAAAGAATGAAATTAGAGCACTCCCTAACACCATACACACAAAAAAACCTCAAAATGGATTAACAACATAAATGTAAGGCCAGACACTATAAACCTCTTAGAGGAAAACATAGGCAGAACACTCTATGATATAAATCACAGCAAGATCCTTTTTGACCCACCTCCTAGAGAAATGGAAATAAAAAGAAAAATAAACAAACTGGACCCAATGAAACTTAAAAGCTTTTGCACAGCAAAGGAAACCATAAACAGGATGAAAAGACAACCCTCAGATTGAGCACAGGTCACTGTCCACACCGCCCTCCCGGGAGCCTGTGCAGCCCGCCACTGCCAGGGTCCCGGGATCCAGGGACAACTTCCCCGGGAGAACGCACTGTGCGCCTCAGGTTGGTGCAACATCACGCCGGCCTCTGACGCGGCAGGCTCGCCCCCGCCTCCTCTGTACCCCTCCCTCCCCACGGCCTGGGTGAGCCAGAGGCCCCGAAGCAGCTGCTCCTTTAACCCCGTCCTGTCTGGGCCGGGAATAGATGCCCTCAGGCGACCTACACGCAGAGGCGGGTCTAAATCCAAAGCTGAACTCCGGGAGCTGTGCGAACAGGGAAGAGAAGGGGAAATCTCTCCCAGCAGCCTCAGAAGCAGTGGATTAAAACTCCACAAACAACTTGATGTGCCTGCATCTGTTGAATACCTGAATAGACAACAAATAATCCCAAATTCAGGAGGTGGACTTTGGGAGCAGGCTATATTAATTTTTCCCCTTTTCCTTTTTTTTTGTGAGTGTATATGTATATGCTTCTGGGTGAGATTTTGTCTGTATAGCTTTGCTTTATAATAGCTTTATTTTACTTCAATATATTATAGCCTCTTTCATTCTTTCTTTCTTTCTTTCTATTTTTTCTCCCTTTTACTCTGAGCTGTGTGGACGAAAGGCTCTTGGTGCTCCAACCAGGCATCAGGGCTGTGCCTCTGAGGTGGGAGAGCCAACTTCAGGACACTGGTCCACAAGAGACCTCCCAGCTCCACGTAATACCAAACGGCAAAAATCTCCCAGAGATCTCCATCTCAACATCAAGACCCATCTTCACTCAACGTCCAGCAAGCTACAGTGCTGGACACCCTATGCCAAACAACTAGCAAGACAGGAAAACAGCCCATCCATTAGCAGAGAGGCTGCCTAAAATCATAAGGCCACAGACACCCCAAAATACACGACCAGACGTGGACGTGCCCACCAGAAAGACAAGATCCAGCCTCATCCACCACAACACAGGCACTAGTTCCCTCCACCAGGAAGCCTACACAACCCACTGAACCAACCTTAGCCACTGGGGACAGATACCAAAAACAACAGGAACTACGAACCTGCAGCCTGTGAAAAGGAGACCCCAAACACAGTAAGATAAGCAAAATGAGACAACAGAAAAACACACAGCAGATGAAGGAGCAGGGTCAAAACACACCAGACTTAACAAATGAAGAGGAAATAGGTAGTCTACCTGAAAAAGAATTCAGAATAATGATAGTAAGGATGATCCAAAATCTTGGAAATAGAATAGACAAAATGCAAGAAACATTTAACAAGGACGTAGAAGAACTAAAGAGGAACCAAGCAATGATGAAAAACACAATAAATGAAATTAAAAATACTCTAGATGGGATCAATAGCAGAATAACTGAGGCAGAAGAAAGGATAAGTGACCTGGAAGATAAAATGGTGGAAATAACTACTACAGAGCAGGATAAAGAAAAAAGAATGAAAAGAACTGAGGACAGTCTCAGAGACCTCTGGGACAACATTAAACGCACCAATATTCGAATTATAGGGGTCCCAGAAGAAGAAGAGAAAAAGAAAGGGACTGAGAAAATATTTGAAGAGATTATAGTTGAAAACTTCCCTAATATGGGAAAGGAAATAGTTAATAAAGTCCTGGAAGCACAGAGAGTCCTATACAGGATAAACCCAAGGAGAAACACATCAAGGCACATATTAATCAAACTGTCAAAAATTAAATATAAGGAAAACATATTAAAGGCAGCAAGGGATAAACAACAAATAACACACAAGGGAATCTCCATAAGGTTAACAGCTGATCTTTCAGCAGAAACTCTGCAAGCCAGAAGGGAGTGGCAGGATATACTTAAAGTAATGAAGGAGAAAAACCTACAACCAAGATTACTCTACCCAGCAAGGATCTCATTCAGATTTGATGGAGAAATTAAAACCTTTACAGACAAGCAAAAGCTGAGAGAGTTCAGCACCACCAAACCAGCTTTACAACAAATGCTAAAGGAACTTCTCTAGGCAAAAAACACAAGAGAAGGAAAACACCTACAATAACAAACCCAAAACATTTAAGAAAATTGGAATAGGAACATACATAACGATAATTACCTTGAATGTAAATGGATAATATGCTCCCACCAAAAGACACAGGCTGGCTGAATGGATACAAAAACAAGACCCATATATATGCTGTCTACAAGAGACCCACTTCAGACCTAGAGACACATACAGACTGAAAGTGAGGGGATGGAAAAAGATATTCCATGCAAATGGAAATCAAAAGAAAGCTGGAGTAGCAATTCTCATATCAGACAAAATCGACTTTAAAATAAAGACTATTACAAGAGACAAAGAAGGACACTATATAATGATCTAGGGATCGATCCAAGAGGAAGGTGTAACAATTGTAAATATTTATGCACCCAACATAGGAGCACCTCCATACATAAGGCAAATACTAACAGCCATAAAAGGGGAAATCGACAGCAACACAATCATAGTAGGGGACTTTAACACCCCACTTTCACCAATGGACAGATCATCCAAAATGAAAATAAATAAGGAAACACAAGCTTTAAATGATACATTAAACAAGATGGACTTAATTGATATTTATAGGACATTCCACCCAAAAACAACAGAATACACATTTTTCTCATGTGCTCAGGGAACATTCTCCAGGATAGATCATATCTTGGGTCACAAATCAAGCCTTGGTAAATTTAAGAAAATTGAAATTGTATCAAGTATCTTTTCCGACCACAACGCTATGAGACTAGATATCAATTACAGGAAACGATTTGTAAAAAATACAAACACATGGAGGCTACACAATACATTACTTAATAACGAAGTGATCACTGAAGAAATCAAAGGGAAAATCAAAAACTACCTAGAAACAAATGACAATGGAGACACGATGACCCAAAACCTATGGGACGCAGCAAAAGCAGTGCTAGGAGGGAAGTTTATAGCAATACAAGCCTACCTCAAGAAACAGGAAACATCTCGAATAAACAACCTAACCTTGCACCTAAAGCAATTAGAGAAAGAAGAACAAAAAACCCCAAAGCCAGCAGAAGGAAAGAAATTATAAAGATCAGGTCAGAAATAAATGAAAAAGAAATGAAGGAAACAATAGCAAAAATCAATGAAACTAAAAGCTGGTTCTTGGAGAAGATAAACAAAATTGATAAACCATTAACCAGACTCATCATGAGAAAAAGGGAGAAGACTCAGATCAATAGGATTAGAAATGAAAAATGAGAAGTAACAATTGACACTGCAGAAATACAAAAGATCATGAGAGATTACTACAAGCAACTCTATGCCAATAAAATGGACAACCTGGAAGAAATGGACAGATTCTTAGAAATGCACAAACTGCCGAGACTGAACCAGGAAGAAATAGAAAATATGAACAGACCAATCACAAGCACTGAAATTGAAACTGTGATTAAAAACCTTCCAACAAACAAAAGCCCAGGACCAGATGGCTTCACAGGCAAATTCTATCAAACATTTAGAGAAGAGCTAACACCTATCCTTCTCAAACTCTTCCAGAATATTGCAGAGGGAGGAACACTCCCCAACTCATTCTACGAGGCCACCATCACCCTGATACCAAAACCAGACAAAGATGTCACAAAGAAAGAAAACTACAGGCCAATATCACTGATGAACATAGATGCAAAAATCCTCAACAAAATACTAGCAAACAGAATCCAACAGCACATTAAAAGGATCATACACCATGATCAAGTGGGGTTTATCCCAGGAATGCAAGGATTCTTCAATATACGCAAATCAATCAATGTGATACACCATATTAACAAATTGAAGGAGAAAAACCATATGATCATCTCAATAGATGCAGAGAAAGCTTTTGACAAAATTCAACACCCATTTATGATAAAAGTCCTGCAGAAAGTAGGCATAGAGGGAACTTTCCTCAACATAATAAAGGCCATATATGACCAATGCACAGCCAACATCCTCCTCAATGGTGAAAAACTGAAACCATTTCCACTAAGATCAGGAACAAGGCAAGGTTGCCCACTCTCACCACTATTATTCAACATAATTTTGGAGGTGATAGCCACAGAAATCAGAGAAGAAAAAGAAATAAAAGGAATCCAAATCGGAAAAGAAGAAGTAAAGCTGTCACTGTTTACAGATGACATGATACTATACATAGAGAATCCTAAAGAGGCTACCAGAAAACTACTAGAGCTAATCAATGAATTTGGTAAAGTAGCAGGATACAAAATTAATGCACAGAAATCTCTTGCATTCCTATACACTAATGATGAAAAATCTGAAAGTGAAATTAAGAAAACACTCCCGTTTACCATTGCAACAAAAAGAATAAAATATCTAGGAACAAACCTACCTAAGGAGACAAAAGACCTGTATGCAGAAAATTATAAGACACTGATGAAAGAAATTAAAGATGATACAAAGAGATGGAAAGATATACCATGTTCCTGGATTGGAAGAATCAACATTGTGAAAATGACTCTACTACCCAAAGCAATCTACAGATTCAATGCAATCCCTATCAAACTACTACAGGCATTTTTCACAGAACTAGAACAAAAAATTTCACAGTTTGTATGGAAACACAAAAGACCCCGAATAGCCAAAGCAATCTTGAGAACGAAAAATGGAGCTGGGGGAATCAGGCTCCCTGACTTCAGACTATATTACAAAGCTACAGTAATTAAGACAGTTTGGTACTGGCACATAAAAAGAAATATAGATCAATGGAACAGGATAGAAAGCCCAGAGATAAACCCACACACATATGGTCAACTTATCTTTGATAAAGGAGGCAAGCATATACAGTGGGGAAAAGACAGCCTCTTCAATAAGTGGTGCTAGGAAAATTGTACAGATACATGTAAAAGTATGAAATTAGAACACTCTCTGACACCATGCACAAAAATAAACTCAAACTGGATTAAAGACCTAAGTGTAAGGCCAGACACTATCAAACTCTTAGAGGAAAATATAGGCAGAACACTCTATGACATACATCACAGCAAGATTCTTTTTGACCCAGCTCCCAGAGAAATGGAAATAAGAACACAAATAAACAAATGGGACCTAATGAAACTTAAAAGCTTTTGCACAGCAAAGGAAACCATAAACAAGACCAAAAGACAATGCTCAGAATGGGAGAAAATATTTGCAAATGAAGCAACTGACAAAGGATTAATCTCCAAGATCTACAAGCAGCTCATGCAGCTCAATAACAAAAAAACGAACAACCCAATCCAAAAATGGGCAGAAGCCCTAAATAGACATTTCTCTAAAGAAGATATACAGATTGCCAACAGACACATGAAAGAATGCTCAACATCATTAATCATTAGAGAAATGCAAATCAAAACTACAATGAGATATCATCTCACACTGATCAGAATGGCCATCATCAAAAAATCTAGAAACAATAAATGCTGGAGAGGGTGTGGAGGAAAGGGAACACTCTTGCACTGTTGGTGGGAATGTAAATTGATACAGCCACTATGGAGAACGGTATGGAGGTTCCTTAAAAAACTACAAATAGAACTACCATACGACCCAGCAATCCCACTACTGGGCGTATACCCTGAGAAAACCATAGTTCAAAAAGAGTCATGTACCAAAATGTTCATTGCAGCTCTATTTACAATAGCCAGGACATGGAAGCAACCTAAATGTCCATCAACAGATGAATGGATAAAGAAGATGTGGCACATATATACAATGGAATATTACTCAGCTATAAAAAAAATGAAATGGAGGTATTTGTAATGAGGTAGATGGAGTTAGAGTCTGTCATACAGAGTGAAGTAAGTCAGAAAGAGAAAAACAAATACAGTATGCTAACACATATATACGGAATCTAAGGAAAAAAAAAAAGGCCATGAAGAACCTAGTGGCAAGACGGGAATAAAGACACAGACCTAGTAGAGAATGGACTTGAGGATATGGGGAGGGGGTGGGGTGAGTTGTGACAGGGTAAGAGAGTGTCATGGACATATATACACTACCAAATGTAAAATAGATAGCTAGTGGGAAGCAGCCACATAGCACAGGGAGATCAGCTTGGTGCTTTGTGACCACCTAGAGGGGTGGGATGGGGAGTGTGGGAGGGAGGGAGATGCAAGAGGGAAGAGATATGGGAACAAATTGTATGTGTATAACTGATTCACTTTGTTATAAAGCAGAAGCTAACACACCATTGTAAGGCAATTATACTTCAATAAAGATGTTTAAAAAAAAAAGATGTGGCACATATATACAATGGAATATTACTCAGCCACCAAAAGAAACAACATTGAGTTATATGTAGTGAGGTGGATGGACCTAGGGTCTTTCATACAGAGTGAAGTAAGTCAGAAAGAGAAAAACAAATACCATATCCTAACACATATATATGGAATCTAAAAAAAAAATAGTTCTGTAGAACCTCGAGGCATGACAGGAATACAGATGCAGACATAGGGAATGGACTTCAGGGCACGGGGAGAGGGAAGGGTAATCTGGGATGAAGTGAGGGAGTGGCATGGACTTATATACACTACCTAATGTAAAATAGATAGATAGTGGGAAGCAGCTGCATAGCACAGGGAGATCAGCTCGGTTCTTTTTGACCACCTAGAGGGGTGGGAGAGGGATGGTGGGAGGGAGACACAAGAAGGAAGAGATATGGGGATATATGTATATGTATCGCTGATTCAATTTGTTATATAGCAGAAACTAAGACATCATTGTAAAGCAATTATACTCCAATAGAATGTTAAAAAAAAGTAATAAAATAAAATAAATTGTGAATAGGACTACTGTATCATCCAGCTCTCCCACTTCTGGGTTTTTACCTTCAACATGCAGAAACACTAGTTCTAAATGATATATGCACCCCTCTGTTCATAGCAGCATAGTTTACAATACCCAAGATATGGAAGCAACTTAAGTACCCATCAGTGGATGAATGTATAAAGAAGAAACGGTATATATATATATATATACTTGAATTCTACTCAGCCATTAAAAAAAACAAAACAAAACATGAAATCTTGGTATTTGTGAAAACATGAATGAACCTTAAGGGTATTATGCTAAGTGAAGTAGGTCAGAAGTAGAAAGACAAATACCATATCATTTCACTCATATATGAATATAAAAAACAAGCAAACAACAACAACAAGAAACAAAATAAATGAACAAATGAAACAAAAACAAACACATAGGCACAGAGAACAATGTAGTGGTTACCAAGGAGCAATATGGGTAAAGGTGATCAAATCTATGGTGATGAATTGAAACTAAATTTTTGATTTTGAGCACACTGCAGGGTATATAGATAGAAATATAATTTTGTACACATGAAAATTATTTATGTTATAAACCAGTGTTACCTCAATCAAAAAAAATTGTCCTTTCAAGAAATGGTGCTAAGGCAACTGGATATCTATATGCAAAAGAATGAAATTGGACTCCTAACTTACATTACATAAAGAAATTAACTCAAAGTGGACATAGATCAAAGACATCAATGTAAGAGCTACAACTATAAAACTATTGGAAGATAGCATAGCATTAAATTGTTGTGACCTTGTGTTCAGCAAAATTTTTTTTAACTGAAATTTTTTTTAAGATATGACACCAAAAGCATAAGTTAGAAAAGAATAATTGGGACTCATTAAAAAAAACAAACAAAACATGTGCATGAAAGTATACTGTCAAGAAAGTGCAAAGATATCCCATAGAATTATAGACAATAATTATATATCTTACATCTGATAAAGAATTTACACCCAGAATATTTTAAAAACTCATAAATTAAGAATAAGTCAAATAATCCAATATTTAAATGGAAAAATATTTTAATAGACATGTCTCCAAAGAAATTATATGGCTATTTAGCACATGAAAAGTTGCTCAACGTCATTGGTCATCAGCATGTACTTATATTTGGCTATGTGACTTGCTTTGTCTAAGAGAATGTGGTCAGAAGGTGACAATATACTAATTTTGAGTTTAAACCTTTACAAGTTTTGCATGCCTCTGTGTCTTTCTATTCTTTGTCACCTCCATAAAGAGAGCATGTGTTGGCTATCACTGGGGTAAATGAGAGGCTCATAGAGCAGACTCGACCCTAACCTGTATCACAGAATTGCCTAGCTGAATCCAGTTGTGTTCAGCAGTGCCACCACAGCCAAACTACAGATGTATGAGAAATAATCACGGTTGTATGTCACTGAAATGTATTTGTTACAGCATGCCTGATTCAGTTTCCTGGCCCCTCAACACTGCCCAGTGCCTCTCAGTGTGGTACATTTTAAAGTTATTCCTCAGCAGCCATGGGCCTTGGGAGGCATTTCTACCTATCCCACTTGCCATTGAAATATAAATATTCTCAAGTAGGTAAAACCTAGGCCAGCAAGGTCAGTTTAATTCCTGCTTAGGTCTTAATAACTCAAATAGGCTTTTTGGAGTAACAGTCAATTTCTTGTCATTAGAGGTCTGAAAGCTGATGATGACAAAACATTCATCCAGGAATCCCTTTAATGGGAAATGATTTGGAATAGGTGTCCTGTAAGCTTCTTTCCCACTCTGAGACCTAATGACTTCAAAGTAGGTTGCTATGTATCTTATACTGGAGCAAATATCATGTGAAATCATCACATGTGACATAATGCTGAGTAATTTGTATTCTATTGTGTAGACTCAATTATCTGGGTGAGGAATTTTCCCTTAATTTGGTAGACAAACTTTGAACAGATGAATTACCCCAAAGGAATATTAATTTCAAAAATTATTCCTTCTATCTAACCTCAGCCCCTCATGCTACCATTTCTCCTTATTCTTTTTTTTTTTAATTATTCAAAGAAACAGCAGAAACTAGAGTTCTGAATATAAGGATCCTGCCCCAATTTGGAGGAAATTTAAAATTTCTTTCATTTTTTTTTTTTGGAGCCTAATAGTTCAAGTATCTTTAAAATGCAGAACACTTCAGGGGTGATTATTTCTTTTCCCACTTTTTTCATCACTTATTGGGAAGGCAAAGATGAGGAATGGTGAAGTTTTTTTTTTTCTTCTTCTTCTTTCAGTTTTATTGAGATATAATTGACATAGAGTACTGTATAAGTTTAAGGTACACAGCATAGTGATTTGACATATGTACATCATTAAATGATTACCACAATAAGTTTAGTGAATATGCATCATTTCATATAGATAAAAATTAAAGAAATAGAAAAGATATTCTTCCTTGTGATGAGAACTTTTAGGATTTTCTATCTTAACTTTCATATATAATTAAAGCAGTGCTAACTGCATTTATCATGGTGTACATAACGTCTCTAATACTTACTTGCCTTATAAATGGAAGTTTGTACCTTTTGACTACCTTCATTCAATCCCTTCTCCCCACAAAACCCCACCTCTGGTAACCACGACTCTGATCTCTTTTTCTATGAGTTTATTTGCTTGTTTGAAGTATAATTGAATTACAACACTATATTAGTTCCTGGTACACAACAAGTGATTTGATATTTCTATTTATTTCAAAATGATCTCATGATAAATCTAGTTAACATTTGTCACCTTACAAAGATATTATATATTATCTCTATTCCCCACATTATATATTTTAGACCCATGACTCATTTATTTTGCAACTAGAAATTTGTACCTCTTAACCACCCTCATCTTTTCCTTTCCTCCCCCCCACCCCTCTGGCAACCACATGTGTTTTCTCTGTATCTAAGACATCTATGACTCTGTTTCTGTTTTATAATATTTGTTCGTTTCTTTTTTTTTAGATTCCACATATAAGTGAAATCATACAGGATTTGTCTTTCTCTGTCTGACTTACTTCACTTAGCCTACTACCCTCTAGGTCTATCCATGTTGTCACAAATGGCAAGACTTCCTTCTTTTATATGGCTATGTAATATCAATATTCCAGTGTGCATATGTGTATATATATATATATATATATATATATATATATATATATATATATATATGTATGTATATATATACATTCATTTATTGATGGGCACTTAGGTTGCTTCCATATATTTGCTGTTATACATAATGCTGCAATGACAATAGGGGTGCATGCATTTTTTTTTAATCCAGGAATAGTATTGATGGATTGTATGGTAGTTTTATTTTTAATTCTTTAAAGGAATCTCCATACTGTTTTTCATAGAGGCTGCACCAATTTATATTCTCACCAAGAGTACATGTGGGTTCCAAATACCACATCCTTGCCAACACTGTAATTTGTTGTCTTTTTGATTATAGACATTCTGAAAGATGTGAAGTGATATGTTTTATGGTTTTGATTTGCATTTTCCTAATGATTAGTGATGGTGAGCTTTTTTTAATGTGCCTGTTATCTGTATGCCTTCTTTGGAAAAATGTTTGTTCAGGTCCTCTGCACATTTTAAAATAGTGCTTTTCTTGGTTTGTTGTTGTTTTTTTTTTTTTTGATGTGAAGTTATGTGAGTTCTTTGTATATTTTGAATAGTGACCCCTTATCAGATATATGGTTGCAAATATCTTCTATTCAGTAGGCAGCCTTTTCTTTTCTTTCCTTTTTTTTTTTTGATAGGTCCCTTCACTGTGGAAAAGCTTTTTGTTTTGCTACAGTCCTGTTTGTTTATTTTTCCTTTGTTATCCCTTAGCTGAAATAACATATCAAAAATAAATATTGCTAAGACCAATGTCAAAGATCTTACTGCCTATGTTTTCTTCCAGAAGTTTTATATTTTCAAATCTTATATTTAAGTTTTTATTACATTATGAGTTTATTTTTGTATATGGTGTATATGGTGTGAGAAAGTAGACGAGTTTCATTCTTTAGCATGTAGTTGTTCAGTTTTTCCAACAACATTTATTGAAAAGACTGTCTTTTCCCTATTGTATATTGTTGCCTCCTTTGTCATGGATTAATTTCTCATGTAAATGTGGGTTCATTTCTGTTCCATTGATATATGGGTCTGTTTTTGTGTCAGTATCATAATGTTTTGCTATTATATAGCTTTGTAGTATACTTTGAAATCAGGGAGTGTGATACCTCCAGTTTTGTTCTTCAAGATTTTGTTGGCTATTTGGGATCTTTTGTGGTTCCATGCAAATTTTAGAATGATTAGTTCTAGTTCTGTGAAAAATACCATTGGTATTTTGATTCGGATTACACTGAATCTGTAGATTGTCTTGGGTGGTGTGGTCATTTTAACAGTATTAATTCTTCCTATCCGTGAGCATTGCATTTCTTTCCATCTGTTTGTGTTGTATTTAATTTATTTTACCAGTGTCTTTGACTTTTCTAGGTACAGGTCTTTTACCATCTTAAATTTATTCCCGCGTATTTCATTCTTTTTGATGTGATTGTAAATGGAATTATTTTCTTAATTTATCTTTCTGATACTACCTTGTTAGTATATTGAAAGGCAACAAATTTCTGTATATTAATTTTGTTTTGCAACTTTACTGAATTCATTGATGAATTCTAGTATTTTTTGGTGGCATTTTTAGAATTTTCTATATATCGTATTATGTCATCTGCAAATAGTGATTGTTTTACTTCTTCCTTTCCAATTTGGATTTTATTTATTTATTTATTTATGTCTGACTGTGGTGGCTAGGACTTCCAATACTGTGTTAAATAAAAGTGGTGAGAATGGGCATCCTGAACTTATAGGAAATTCTTTCAGCTTTTCAACATAGGGTATGATTTTAGCTGTTGATTTGTCATATATGGCCTTTATTGTGTTGAAATATGTTACCTCTATACATATTATATTGACAACTTTTATCATAAATGGATATTAAATTTTCTCAACAGTTTTCTACATCTTTTGAGATGCTCGTAATTTTTTTTCTTTACTTTATTAATGTGGTGTATCAAACTGACTGATTTGTGGTTTGAACCATACTTGCATCTCTGGGATAAATCCCACTTGATCATGGTGATGGACCTTTTAATGTGTTGTTGAATTTGGATTGCTAGTATTTTGTTGAGGATTTTGCACCTATGTTTCTCAGTAATACTGGCCAGTAATTTTCTCTCTTTTTTTTTTTTTTTTGATATTTTTGTTTGGTTTTGTTATCAAGGGAATGCTGGCTTCATAGAATGAGTTTGGAAGTGTTCATTCCTCTGCAAGTTTTTGGAATATTTTGAGAAGGACAGGCATTAACTCTTCTCTAAATGTTTTGTCATATTCACCTGTGAAGCTGTCTGCTCCTGGGGTTTTGTTTGTTGGAAGTTTTTTTTATTACTGATTCAATTTCATTAATGATACTTTGTCTGTGGATATTTTCCATTTCCTCGTGGTCCTATCTTATGAGATTGTACATTTCTAGGAATTTCTCCATTTCTTCTAGGTTTGCTATTTAATTTTTGCATAATTATTTGTAGTAATCTCTTATGATGCTTTCTATTTCTATAATGTCAGTTTTGACTTCTGTTTCATTTCTGATTTTACTTGGTCTCTCTTTCTTTTCTTATTGATCATTTGGCTAATGGTTTATCAATCTTCTTTATCTTTTCATAAATAAAGCTCTTAGTTTCATTGTTCTTTCTTATTTTTATTTAGTTTTTTTTTTTTAGTCTTCATTTCACTTATTTCTTCTCTCATCTCTCATTTCTTCTACCAACACTGGCTTTTGTTTGTTCTTTTTCTAGTTCATTTAAGTGTAAGCTTAGGTTTCTTATTTGAGATTTTTGTTTTTTTGCTTCCTGTGGTAATCTTTTGTTGCTATAAACTTTCCTCTTAGAACTGCTTTTTAAAAAAATCTTTCTTGGAGTATAATTGCTTTACAATATTGTGTTAGTTTCTGCTGTATAACAAAGTGAATCAGCTATATGTATACATATATCCCCATATCCCCTCCCTCTTGCATTTCCCTCCCACCCTCCCTATCCCACCCCTTTAGGTGGTCACAAAGCCCTGAGCTGATCTCCCTGTGCTATGTGGCTGCTTCCCACTAGCTATCTATTTTACATTTGGTAGTGTATATATGTCCATGCCACTCACTCACTTTGTCCCAGCTTACCCTTCACCCTCCCCATGTCTTCAAGTCCATTCTGTAGTAGGTCTGCGTCTTTATTCCCGTCTTGCCCCTAGGTTCTTCATGACCTGGTTTTTTTTTTTCTTTTTAGATTCCATATATATGTGTTAGCATATGGTATTTGTTTTTCTCTTTCTGACTAACTTCACTCTGTATGAGAGATTCTAGGTCCATCCACCTCACTACAAATGACTTAATTTTGTTTCTTTCTATGGCTGAGTAGTATTCGATTGTATACATGTGCCACATCTTCTTTATCCATCCATCTGTTGATGGACACTTAGGTTGCTTCCATGTCCTGGCTATTGTAAATAGAGCTGCAATGAACATTGTGGTACATGACTCTTTTTGAATTATGGTTTTCTCAGGGTATATGCCCAGTAGTGGGATTGCTGGGTCATATGGTAGTTCTATTTTTAGTTTTTTAAGGAACCTCCATACTGTTCTCCATAGTGGCTGTATCAATTTACATTCCCACCAACCATGCAAGAGGGTTCACTTTTCCCCAAACCATCTCCAGCATTTATTGTTTGTAGATTTTTTGATGATGGCCATTCTGACCGGTTTGAGATGATACCTCATTGTAGTTTTGATTTGCATTTCTCTGATAATTAGTGATGTTGAGCATCTTTTCATGTGCCTGTTGGGCATTTGTATGTCTTCTTTGGAGAAATATCTATTTAGATCTTCTGCTCATTTTTTAATTTTTTTTTTTTATATTGAACTATATGTGCTGATTGTATATTTTGGAAATTAAGCACTTGTCGGTTTCATCATTTGCAAAAATTTTCTCCCATTCTTTAGGTTGTCTTTTCCTTTTGTCTATGGTTTCCTTTGCTGTGCAAAGGCTTTGAAGTTTAATTAGGTTCCATTTGTTTATTTTTGCTGTTGTTTCCTTTGTTTTAGGAGACAGATCCAAGAAATATTGCTGTGATTTATGTCAAAGAGGGATCTGCTTATGTTTTCCTCTAGGAGTTTTACAGTATTGGGTCTTACGTTTAGGTCTTTAATCCATTTTCATCTTATTTTTGTATATGGTGTTTTAGAGAATGTTCTAATTTCATTCTTTTACATATAGCTGTCCAGTTTTCCTAGCACCACTTACTGAAGAGACTGTGTTTTCTCCATTGTATATTCTTGCCTCCTTTGTTGTAGACTTTATGACCATAAGTGTGTGGGTTTACTTCTGGACTCTCTATCTTGTTCCACTGATCTATGTGTCTGTTATGTGCCAGTCCCATGCTGTTTTGATTGCCATAGCTTTGCAGGATAGTCTGAAGTCAGGGAGCCAGATTTCTCTAGCTGCATTCTTCTTTCTCAAGATTGTTTTGCATATTTGGGGTCTTTTGTATTTCCATATAACTTAAAAAATATTTTGTTCCAATTATGCTGAAAAATGCCATTGGCAATTTGATAGGAATTGCACTGAATTTGTAGATTGCCTTGGATAGTATTTCTATTTTAACAATGTTGTTTCTTCCAATCCAGGAATACAGTGTATGTTTCCATCTGTGTCATCTTCAATTTCTTTCATCAGCATCTTATACTTTTTGGAGTACAGGTCTTTTGTCACCTTAGGTAGGTTTATTCTTAGGTATTTTATTCTTTTTGATTCAATGGTAAATGGGATTATTTCCTTAATTTTTCTTTCTGATCTTTCATTGTTAGTTTATAGGAATGCAACAGATTTCTGTGTGTTAATTTTGTATTTTCCACTTTACCAAATTTGTTGATAAGCTCTAGTAGTTTTTTGGTAGCATCTTTACTGTTTTGTATGTATAGTATCATGTCATCTGCAAATAGTGAAAGTTTTACTTCTTTTCCAATTTGGATTCCTTTTATTTCTTTTTCTTCTCTGGTTTCTGTGGCTAGGTATTCCAAAACTATGTTGAATAAAAATGGTGAGAGTGGGCATCCTCGTCTTGTCCCTGATATTAGAGACAATGCTTTCAGCTTTTCACTGTTGAGTATAATCTTAGCTGTGGATTTTTCATATATGGCATTATGTAAAATTTACTTTTGAATGAGAGTGTTAAGCTAATTTTTTGAGGAGGGGTCATTTGGAAAAGACCTTGAATGATCAGTAGAAGTTAATCAATTAGCATTGGATGGGAAGCACATTAAGGTGGGAGCAAACTTCCAAATGCAGTGAAATGTGAAGAAATCTGAGCTAATAAAAAATGATTTGAACCAAAATTTGAAAAAAAATAATAATGTTAGAGCACCAGCTACATTAACCAAAATGAAAAGAGCAAAAATACAGTATAAAATTAAATAAAATAAGAAGTTAAACAAAAATATTTTAAAAGAGTATAAATTATTAGACCCTCTCCTGAAGGCAGAGATGAAGAAATTAAGAATAAAATTTCTAAAGACTTTTGAATTTTTTTAAATAAGTGACTGGAATTACATGAAAATAATTAAATGTCCCTGCATAGACTGGGGGAAAAGCAAGAAATTAATTAAAGAAACTTTAAAAATAGATCACCAGTTCCAGATATTCCTATAATTTAATTTTATGAAGCTCATCAAGACCTGATAAGTTTAGTAGGTATGAGTATTTAATAATTTTTGATCATAAAATGTCACTGCCCGTTAGAATATAGGGATTCTGATATTAGTCAAGAAGCTGAAACATAAAAAAAAGTTATCAGGTAGTGCCCTTAAAGGACTTACTGTTGAAAATATTGAGTAAAATCTTAAAAAAAAAATAAAGTGTGCTTATGACTGAAACCTGAAGATGGCTTAATAACAGTAGTAAAAGTGATGATAATAATATGTAACCTGGCTTTTCTATGGTAGTTTTGGGTTTACAAAGCAGTTTTGATGGTTACCATATTTTCTTGGGGGATCATACATTCCAAGAAAAGACAACAGTTGAAGTGGACCTAGAAGGGAAGATTATTAGTAGGCAGAGAAAAGAGAGGCATCTTGGTACCATAAACTATATTATGCACTTTTGAGCAAGAGCTTAGTGGGTACTCAGTAAATAGTGTCAATAAATGTACATATAAGTCATTCCAGGCAGAGTGAGTGACATGAACAAGGAGAAAACATGAAAGGATACAGCGTGTTTGAAAGATGTCTGGTAAATCCTACTGTGTACAAGGAATTTAGCAAGGTAGTTTTATAGACATGATATTTTTTTCTCAGTATCCCTGTGACTGTAGGCAATAAACTCTGTTTCACAGATGAGGGGACTGTAGCCCAAAAAGGCTAAGTAATTTGACCAAGGTCACAAAAAAAGTTAGTAGCAGGATAGCAATTCATTCTCAAATCTGTCTGATGAGAAAACCAGTATTTTGTTTCCCTCACTTTATCTCTAGAATATCACATTGTGTAGGAAGGAGTTGTGATAAGAATCAGAATATAGAGGACCTTGAATATTATGACCACGATTTAGGGCATGATTCTGTAAATGGTTTTTGAGTCAATATGGGGTATGAGAGAGGAATGGATATTGTAATGAGAGCTATGGTTTACAAAGGATATTCTGAAAGAAGATGGATTGATTGGTAAAGAGATAGGTAGACTATAGAGGGAAAAATGGTTAGTGGGCTGTTGGCAATTTTCTGAGAGAAGATAAGTGCCTGATTCAAGGCAGTGGATGTGGGAAATCTACCTTGTGGTGCTCTTATTTTTAGAACAGTATTAATTTCTTCTGTTGTGTTGTTTGCTGTGCAGTATAATATGATTGAGATATATATTGCTTCATAAAGAGATGTAACCCTGGAAACTTTGAAAAATAAAATGAACATGAAGAGCATTGGAAATGAAGGATAAGTGGCTTTAAAAAAATTTATTGGGGACTTTCCTGGTGGTCCAGTGGTTAAGACTCTGTACTTCCAATTCAGGGAACGTGGGTTCGATCCCTGGTTGGGGAACTAAGATCCCACATGCCGTGTGGTGTGACCAAAAGATTAAAAAATATATATTGATGTAATGATAGCATAAGGATACTTATTGTTTGAGAAATTAGTTTATTCTGAGAGGGGATACATATCCAATGAGTTTCTTACAGATCCAAACGTGAATAACCTACATCATATAAAGAATCAGAATGACTTTGCAGAACAGTTTGAAACCAGGAAGTGTGATACCTCTGGCTTTGTTCTTTTTTCTCAGGAAAGACATTATGAAACTGGCATAAAAATACACACATAGACCAATAGAACAGAATATATAGCCTAGAATTAAACCTCCACATATACATTAACTAATATTCAACTATGGAGACAAGAACACCCAATGAGAAAAGTATAGTCTCTTCAAAAAACGGTGCCAGGAAAACTGGATAAACACATGCAGAACAATGAAATTGGACCCATATATTTTACAGCTCACAAAAATTAACTGGAAATGGATCAAAGAGTTAACCATAAGACCGAATACCATAAAATTCCTACAATAAAACTTAGGGGAGAAGACCCTTGTCATTAGTTTTGGCAATTATTTTCTGGATATGACACTGAAAACAACAAAAGCAAAACACAGCAAGTGGGACTACATCAAACTAAAAAGTATCTGCACGGAAAAGAAACAACAAAATTGAAAAGCAACCTATGGAATGGGAGAAAACATTTGCAAACCATGTATATGATAATGGGTTAATAACCAAAATATATAAAGTACTCATTTAATTCAATAACAAAAATTAAATCAAAATGGGCAAAATAACTAAATAGATATTTTTCCAAAGACATACAAATGGTTAACAGATAAAACAAAAGATGCTCAACATCACTAATCATCATGAAAATGCAAATCAAAACTACAGTGAGATATCACCTCTTACCTTTTAGATTGGCTATCAACAAGAAGACAAGAGAAAACAAGTATTGGTGAGGATGTGGCAAAAAGTGAACCCTTGTGCATTGTTCATGGAAATGTAAACTTGTTCAACCACTATGGAAAATAATGTGGAGGTTTCTCAATAAATTAAACATATATCTAACATATTATACAATAATTCCACTTCTGTCCATATACCCAGAGTAAATAAAAAGAGGATATTGAAGAGGTATATGCACTCTCATCTTTATTGCAGCCTTATTCACAACAGCCAAGATATAGAAACAACATAAGTGTCCATCCCATGCTCCATCAGTACTGAACAGCTTGCAATTTTCAGAACATTTTAGGCAATTCCATATCTCTCTGGTAAATACTTTATAAGATTGTAATGTCTACCTCACACATAGTTACCACCTTCCTGAGGCTATGATCAGAATCAACCACTCCTTTCTATGTGTATCAATATATCATTTTTGTCATACCACGTGTAATTTGTACTATTTCCCTACTAGATTGTGAGCTCCATAAAGACAGGAACTGAAGCAGTTTTAGTTCTGAATCTCCAGTTGCCAGCCTAATGTTTGATATGTAGTAGCTACCTAGTAAATGTTTTTAAATGAATTAGTTGGAGTAGGTGTAATTGTGCTGACTTTAGAAATAACAAAAGAGGGAGGTCGAGAAGATGGCAGAAGAGTAAGACGCGGAGATCACCTTCCTTCCCACAGATACATTAGAAATACATCTACACGTGGAACTGCTCCTACAGAACACCTACTGAATGCTGGCAGAAAACGTCAGACCTCCCAAAAGGCAAGAAACTCCCCACGTACTTGGGTAGGGCAAAAGAAAAAAGAAATAACAGAGACAAAAGAATAGGGACGGGACCTGCATGAGTGGGAGGGAGCTGTGAAGGAGGAAAGGTTTCCACACACTAGGAAGCCCCTTCACAGGCAGAGACTGCGGGTGGCAGAGGGGGAAGCTGTGGAGCCACGGAGGAGAGCACAGCCACAGGGGTGCGGAGGGCAAAGTGCAGAGACTCCCACACAGAGGCTTGGCGCCGAGCAGCACTCACCAGCCCAAGAGGCTTGACTGCTCACCTGCCGGGGATGGCGGGGGCTGGGAGCTGAGGCTCGGGCTTCGGTCGGATCGCAGGGAGAGGACTGGGGTTGGCGGCGTGAACACAGCCTGAAGGGGTTAGTGCACCACAGCTAGCCGGGAGGGAGTCCGGGAAAAAGTCTGTAGCTGCTGAAGAGGCGAGAGACTTTTTCTTCCCTCTTTGTTTCCTGGTGCACGAGGAGAGGGGATTCAGAGCGCCGCCTAAATGAGCTTCAGAGATGGGCACGAGCTGCGGCTATCAGCGCGGACCCCAGAGACGGGCATGAGACGCTAAGGCTGCTGCTGCTGCCACCAGAAAGCCTGTGTGCGAGCACAGGTCACTCTCCACACCGCCCCTCCTGGGAGCTGGTGCAGCCTGCCACAGCCAGGCTCCCGTGATCCAGGGACAACTTCCCTGGGAGAATGCACGGCATGCCTCAGGCTGCTGCAACGTCACACCTCAGGCTGCTGCAACGTCACACCGGCCTCTGCCGCTGCAGGCTCACCCTGCCTCCTCCGTACCTCTCCCTCCCCCCAGCCTGAGTGAGCCAGAGCCCCCGAAGCAGCTGCTCCTTTAACCCCGTTCTGTCTGGGCAGGGAACAGACGCCCTCAGGCGACCTACATGCAGAGGCCGGTCCAAATCCAAAGCTGAACCCCGGGAGCTGTGCAAACAAAGAAGAGAAAGGGAAATCTCTCCCAGCAGCCTCAGAAGCAGTGGATTAAAATTCCACAAACAACCTGATGTGCCTGCATCTGTTGAATACCTGAATAGACAACGAAACATCCCAAATTTAGGAGGTGGACTTTGGGAGCAGGATATATTAATTTTTCCCCTTTTCCTTTTTTTGTGAGTGTATCTATATATGCTTCTGGGTGAGATTTTGTCTGTATAGCTTTGCTTTTAATAGCTTTATTTTACTTCACTATATTTTATACTCTTTCTTTCTTCCTATTTTTTTCTACCTTTTACTCTGAGCTGTGTGGATGAAAAGCTCTTGGTGCTCCAGCCAGGCTTCAGAGAGAGACAACTTCAGGACACTGGTCCAAAAGAGACCTCCCAGCTCCACGTAATACCAAATAGAGAAAATCTCTCAGAGATCTCCATCTCAACATCAAGACCCAGCTTCACTCAATGACCAGCAAGCTACAATGCTGGACACCCTATGCCAAACAACTAGCAAGACAGGAACACAGCCCCATCCATTAGCAGAGAAGCTGCCTAAAATCATAATAAGGCCACAGACACCCCAAAATACACCACCAGACGTGGACGTGCCCACCAAAAACACAAGATCCAGCCTCATCCACCACAACACAGGCACTAGTTCCCTCCACCAGGAAGCCTACAGAACCCACTGAACCAAACTTAGCCACTGGGGACAGATACCAAAAACAACGGGAACTACGAACCTGCAGCCTGTGAAAAGGAGACCCCAAACACAGTAAGATAAGCAAAATGAGAAGACAAAAAACCACACAGCAGATGAAGGAGCAGGGTCAAAACACACCAGACCTAACAAATGAAGAGGAAATAGGCAGTCTACCTGAAAAAGAATACAGAATAATGACAGTAAGGATGATCCAAAATCTTGGAAATAGAATAGACAAAATGCAAGAAACATTTAACAAGGACGTAGAAGAACTAGAGGAACCAAGCAAAGATGAAAAACACAATAAATGAAATTAAAAATATTCTAGATGGGATCAATAGTAGAATAACTGAGGCAGAAGAACGGATAAGTGACCTGGAAGATAAAATAGTGGAAATAACTACTGCAGAGCAGAATAAAGAAAAAAGAATGAAAAAAACTGAGGACAGTCTCAGAGACCTCTGGGACAACATTAAACGCACCAACATTCGAATTATAGGGGTCCCAGAAGAAGAAGAGAAAAAGAAAGGGACTGAGAAAATATTTGAAGAGATTATAGTTGAAAACTTCCCTAACATGTGAAAGGAAATAGTTAATCAAGTCCTGGAAGCACAGAGAGTCCCATACAGGATAAACCCAAGGAGAAACACGCCAAGACACATATTAATCAAACTGTCAAAAATTAAATATAAAGAAAACATATTAAAAGCAGCAAGGGAAAAACAACAAATAACACACAAGGGAATCCCCATAAGGTTAACAGCTGATCTTTCAGCAGAAACTCTGCAAGCCAGAAGGGAGTGGCAGGATATACTTAAAGTGATGAAGGAGAAAAACCTACAACCAAGATTAATCTACCCAGCAAGGATCTCATTCAGATTTGATGGAGAAATTAAAACCTTTACAGACAAGCAAAAGTGGAGCGAGTTCAGCACCACCAAACCAGCTTTACAACAAATGCTAAAGGAACTTCTCTAGGCAAGAAACACAAGAGAAGGAAAACACCTACAATAAGAAACACAAAACATTTAAGAAAATGGGAATAGGAACATACATATCAATAATTACCTTAAATGGAAATGGATTAAACGCTCCCACCAAAAGACACCAAAAGACTGGCTGAATGGATACAAAAACAAGACCCATATATATGCTGTCTACAAGAGACCCACTTCAGACCTAGAGACACATACAGACTGAAAGTGAGGGGATGGAAAAAGATATTCCATGCAAATGGAAATCAAAAGAAAGCTGGAGTACCAATTCTCATATCAGACAAAACAGACTTTAAAATAAAGACTATTACAAGAGACAAAGAAGAACACTATATAATGATCAAGGGATCGATCCAAGAGGAAGGTATAACAATTGTAAGTATTTATGCACCCAACATAGGAGCACCTCCATACATAAGGCAAATACTAACAGCCATAAAAGGGGAAATCGACAGCAACACAATCATAGTAGAGGACTTTAACACCCCACTTTCACCAATGGACAGATTATCCAAAATGAAAATAAATAAGGAAACACAAGCTTTAAATGATACATTAAACAAGATGGATTTAATTGATATTTAAAGGACATTCCACCCAAAAACAACACAATACACATTTTTCTCAGGTTCCCATAGAACAATCTCCAGGATAGATCATACCTTGGGTCACAAATCAAGCCTTGGTAAATTTAAGAAAATTGAAATCGTTTCAAGCTTCTTTTCCGACCACATCGCTATGAGACAAGATATCAATTACAGGAAAATATCTGTAAAAAATACAACCACATGGAGGCTACAGAGTACACTACTTAATAACGAAGTGATCACTGAAGAAATCAAAGGGGAAATCAAAAAATATCTAGAAACAAAGGACAATGGAGACACGACGACCCAAAACCTATGGGACGCAGCAAAAGCAGTGCTAAGAGGGAAGTTAATAGCAATACAAGCCTACCTCAAGAAACAGGAAACATCTCGAATAAACAACCTAACCTTGCACCTGAAGCAATTAGAGAAAGAAGAATAAAAAAACACCAAAGCTAGCAGAAGGAAAGAAATCATAAAGATCAGATCAGAAATAAATCAAAAGGAAATGAAGGAAACAATAGCAAAAATCAATGAAACTAAAAGCTGGTTCTTTGAGAAGATAAACAAAATTGATAAACCGTTAGCAGATTCCTCAAGAGAAAAAGGGAGAAGACTCAAATCAATAGAATTAGAAATGAAAAAGGAGAAGTAACCACTGACACTGCAGATATACAAACGATCATGAGAGATTACTACAAGCAACCCTATGCCAATAAAATGGACAACCTGGAAGAAATGGACAGATTCTTAGAAATGCACAACCTGCCGAGACTGAACCAGGAAGAAATAGAAAATATGAACAAACCAATCACGAGCACTGAAATTAAAACTGTGATTAAAATCCTTCCAACAAACAAAAGCCCAGGACCAGGTGGCTTCACAGGTGAATTCTATCAAACATTTAGAGAAGAGCTAACACCTATCCTTCTCAAACTCTTCCAAAAAATTGCAGAGGAAGGAACACTCCCAAACTCATTCTATGAGGCCACCATCACCCTGATACCAAAACCAGGCAAAGACACTACAAAAAAAGAAAATTACAGACCAATATCACTGATGAATATAGATGCAAAAATCCTCAACAAAATACTAGCAAACAGAATCCAACAGCACATTAAAAGGATCATACACCTTGATCAAGTGGGGTTCATCCCAGGAATGCAAGGATTCTTCAATATACGCAAATCAATCAACGTGATACACCATATTGAAGGAGAAAAACCATATGATCATCTCAATAGATGCAGAGAAAGCTTTCGACAAAATTCAACACCCATTTATGATAAAAGCCTTGCAGAAAGTAGGCATAGAGGGAACTTTCCTCAACATAATAAAGGCCATATATGACAAACCCACAGCCAACATTGTCCTCAATGGTGAAAAACTGAAACCATTTCCACTAAGATCAGGAACAAGACAAGGTTGCCCACTCTCACCACTATTATTCAACATAGTTTTGGAAGTTATAGCCACAGAAATCAGAGAAGAAAAAGAAATAAAAGGAATCCAAATTGGAAAAGAAGAAGTAAAGCTGTCACTGTTTACAGATGACATGATACTCTACATAGAGAATCCTAAAGAGGCTACCAGAAAACTAGAGCTAATCAATAAATTTGGTAAAGTAGCAGGATACAAAATTAATGCACAGAAATCTCTTGCATTCCTATACACTAATGATGAAAAATCTGAAAGTGAAATTAAGAAAACACTCCCATTTACCATTGCAACAAAAGAATAAAATATCTAGGAATAAACCTACCTAAGGAGACAAAAGACCTGTATGCAGAAAACTATAAGACACTGATGAAAGAAATTAAAGATGATACAAATAGATGGAGAGATATACCATGTTCTTGGATTGGAAGAATCAACATTGTGAAAATGACTCTACTACCCAAAGCAATATACAGATTCAATGCAATCCCTATCAAACTACCACAGGCATTTTTCACAGAACTAGAACAAAAAATTTCACAGTTTGTATGGAGACACAAAAGACCCCGAATAGCCAAAGCAATCTTGAGAACGAAAAATGGAGCTGGGGGAATCAGGCTCCCTGACTTTAGACTATATTACAAAGCTTCAGTAATCAAGACAGTTTGGTACTGGCACAAAAACAGAAATATAGATCAATGCAACAGGATAGAAAGCCCAGAGATAAACCCACGCACATATTGTCACCTTATCTTTGATAAATGAGGCAAGCATATACAGTGAGGAAAAGACACCCTCTTCAATAAGTGGTGCTGGGACAATTGGACAGATACATGTAAAAGTATGAAATTAGAACACTCCCTGACACCATACACAAAAATAAACTCAGAATGGATTAAAGACCTAAGTGTAAGGCCAGACACTATCAAACTCTTAGAGGAAAACATAGGCAGAACACTCTGTGACATAAATCACAGCAAGATTCTTTTTGACCCAGCTCCTAGAGAAATGGAAATAAAAACACACATAAACAAATGGGACCTAATGAAACTTAAAAGCTTTTGCACAGCAAAGGAAACCATAAACAAGACGAAAAGACAACCCTCAGAATGGGAGAAAATATTTGCAAATGAAGCAACTGACAAAGGATTAATCTCCAAGATCTACAAGCAGCTCATGCAGCTCAATAACAAAAAAAAAACAAACAACTCAATCCAAAAATGGGCAGAAGACCTAAATAGACATTTCTCCAAAGAAGATATACAGATTGCCAACAAACACATGAAAGGATTCCCAACATCATTAATCATTAGAGAAATGTAAATCAAAACTACAATGAGATATCATCTCACACTCGTCAGAATGGCCATCATCAAAAATCTAGAAACAATAAATGCTGGAGAGGGTGTGGAGGAAAGGGAACACTCTTGCACTGTTGGTGGGGATGTAAATTGCTACAGCCACTATGGAGAACAGTATGGAGATTCCTTAAAAAACTACAAATAGAACTACCATACGACCCAGTAATCACACTACTTGGCATATACCCTGAGAAAACCATAGTTCAAAAAGAGTCATGTACCAAAATGTTCATTGCAGCTCTATTTACAATAGCCAGGACATGGAAGCAACCTAAGTGTCCATCATCGGATGAATGGATAAAGAAGATGTGGCACATATATACAATGGAATATTACTCAGCCATAAATAGAAATGAAATGGAGGTATTTGTAATGAGGTGGATGTTGTTAGAGTCTGTCATACAAAGTGAAGTAAGTCAGAAAGAGAAAAACAAATACAGTATGCTAACACATATATATGGAATCTAAGGAAAAAAAAAAGGCCATGAAGAACCTAGTGGCAAGACAGGAATAAAGACAGAGACCTAGTAGAGAATGGACTTGAGCATATGGGGAGGGGGAGGGGTGAGATGTGACAGGGTGAGAGATTGTCATGGACATATACACTACCAAATGTAAAATAGATAGCTGGTGGGAAGCAGCCGCATAGCACAGGGAGATCAACTTGGTTCTTTGTGACCACCTAGAGGGGTGGGATGGGAAGGGTGGGAGGGAGGGAGATGCAAGAGGGAAGAGATATGGGAACATATGTATATGTATAACTGATTCACTTTGTTATAAAGCAGAAACTTACACACCATTGTAAAGCAATTATACTTCAATAAAGATGTTTAAAAAAAAAGAAAAGAGACAGAAAAAAAAAGAAATAACAAAAGAAAAACACAGAAAAATAAGTGATTTGTTCAAAGTAAGAAAGCTATTAGGTAGAAATGTGAGGAACTGAATGGAAGCACACTTGATAATAAAATTAGTCATTTTGTTACCAGATTTTGTAATCTTTGGAGCAGAGAAGTCAGAGTGACTTGAATGCAAATAGAGAAGACTCCAATGGCAATCACCTCTGAGTCAGGAAGTGTAATTCCAGTGTTAGACCCAAATAAGCATGTAGTAGAGAGAATAATGGCCCACCAAAGATGCACATATTCTGAATCCCCAGAACTTGTGATTTATTAGGTTACATGGCAAAGTGTAATTAAGGTTACAGATGGAATTACGGTTGCTAATTTACTGACCTTAAAATAAGGAGATTATTCTGGATTATGCAGGTGCACCCAACATATTCACAGGAGTCTTTAATCGTGGAAGAGGGAGGCAAGACAGAAGCAGAAAGATGTCTGCATGAAAATTAGTTGATTTGATGTTGCTGGTTTTGAAGATGGAAGAATAAGGCCACAAATCAAAAATGTAGGAGGCCTCTAGAAACTGTAAAAGGCAAGAAACAGATTCTCCCCAAGGACAGTTGTAAGGAAAGCAGCCCTGCTAAAACTTTCATTTTAGTGCAGGAAGATTTATTTTTGACTTCTGACTCCCAGAATTGTTAGATAATAAATTTGTGTTATTTTAAGTTTCTAAGTTTGAGGTAATTTGTTACAGTAGAAAGACAGGAGACAGTGGTAAGAAAAATGGATAATGGAACTGCAAGCCTGAGTCAGAAGTAAAGTACAATACTCAGTGATTTACTGGGAGAAGTTTCAGCTTCCTAGGAAACACAAAGTAATTACTTAAGAAAGTCCTATGCAAAAGACAAAAATGAGTTTTAATAATATGTGTAATTTTTTATTTAGACTAGCTTTTTATGATTGAAAACTTAATAGATGGACATAGTAAGACATCTAAACAGTATATGGGGGTACACAATATAAAATCTTCATTCCACCTCTGCCCTTCAGCTACCAGTTACCCTCTCCAGATGAATCAATTAGCTGTTATGAAAACACAAGAGTGTATGTTCTAGACCTTGTCTATGCATAGGCAAGCACATATGTGCATAAAACCCACATTTTCAAACAAATGGAGACACACTCTATACGCTGTTCTGTACCTTTCTATTTTGTTACTTAAAATACTATATTTAATTAATTCTAAGTCATGTTTTTAAACATTTTGAAATATCTGAAATCAGCATTTATGATATGATTGATGGCATCTTATAATCACTGTTGGTCAGGCGTAGTCATGATATAGCAGTTTTCATTGCCTGAGTCTCTGTAAACATTTTGGCATGAGTGGACAACTGCAATTCCTTTATATCAATTAATAAATCATTTAAGGATTATTGAAAGAAGTAGTATAAGGGCTGACAGTTTCTGAAAATCTTCTGTTGACACTCTCTAGTAAGAACAAGAAAGCATCAGCATCTAAACTTGCAGAATGGGTGTTGGCACCTAGGAAGAAGATTCTAGAGAAGATAATGTAGTATTCTTTTTAAAAATTCTGCATCATAAATGCTTTTGATGCCCCATGGAATGATGCTGTGTGCAAGATCATGAACATCATTGACATTGAACTGAAAAATATTTCAGAAGAGCCAAACTCTTAATGTAAGAAAGCTTTAGGAATACCTTAGTAAATTACTTTTTAAAATATTTTCCTTTGTATGTACAAGCAAGGGTGATTTATGATAAAAGTCTCAGTATTAAAAAATCTAAATTAGATAATTCAATAAGTCTAAAGTAATAACCTATGTGGCAGGAAAGGAGTTATGCTTGTAGCTTTTCCAACATGGTCTCTGGACCCCTAAGGAACCCACAAGGAGGTCCCTGATATCAAAAATATCTTCATCATAATACTAATTTATTTGCCTTTTTCATTGTGTTGAATCATCTTTTCATTCCAGGAATAAGTCTTACATAGTCATGATGCATAATCCTTTTAATATGTTGATGAATGCAGTTTCCTAGAATATTTTTGAGGATTTTTTCAACAATATATGTAAGTGGTATTGGTCTACAGTTTTCTTTTCTTGTAGTGTTTTAGTCTGGCTCTGATATCAGTGTAATACTAGCATCATGGAATGAGTTAGGAAATGTTTCCCCATATTCAATATTTTGAAAGAGTTTGAGAAGAATAGGTGTTAACTTTTTAAAATGTCTGATAGAATTCACCACTGGAGCCTTTTTTTTTTTTAAACATCTTTATTGAAGTATAATTGCCTTACAATAGTGTGTTAGCTTCTGCTTTATAACAAAGTGAATCAGTTATACATATACAATATGTTCCCATTTCTCTTCCCTCTTGCATCTCCCTCCCTCCCACCCTCCCCATCCCACCCCTCTAGGTGGTCACAAAGCACCGAGCTGATCTCCCTGTGCTGTGCGGCTGCTTCCCACTAGTTATCTATTTTACATTTGGTAGTGTATATATGTCCATGACACTCTCTTACCCTGTCACATCTCACCCCACCCCCTCCCCATATCCTCAAGTCCATTCTCTAGTAGGTCTGTGTCTTTATTCCCGTCTTGCCCCTAGGTTCTCCATGGCCTTTTTTTTTTCCCTTAGATTCCGTATATATGTGTTAGCATACTGTATTTGTTTTTCTCTTTCTGACTTACTTCACTCTGTATGACAGACTCTAACTCCATCCACCTCATTACAAATACCTCCATTTCATTTCTTTTTATGGCTGAGTAATATTCCATTGTATATATGTGCCACATCTTCTTCATCCATTCATCTGTCGATGGACATTTAGGTTGCTTCCATGTCCTGGCTATTGTAAATAGAGCTGCAATGAACATTGGGGTGCATTTATCTTTTCAAATTAGAGTTTTCTCCGTATATATGCCCACGAGTAGGATTGCTGGATCATATGGTAACTATTTTCAGTTTTTAAAGAATCTCCATACTGTTCTCCACAGTGGCTGAACCAATTTACATTCCCACCAACAGTGTAGGAGGATTCCTCTTTCTCCACACCATCTCCAGCATTTATTATTTGTAGACTTTTTAGTGATGGCCATTCTGACTGGTGTGAGATGATAACTCATTGTTGTTTTGATTTGCATTTCTCTGACAATTAGTGATGTTGAGCATCTTTTCATGTGCCTCTCGGCCATCTGTATGTCTTCTTTGAAGAAATGTCTATTTAGATCTTCCCCCAATTTTTTTGATTGTTTTTTTTTGATATTGAGCTATATGAGCTGCTTTTATATTTTGGAAATTAAGCCCTTGCCAATTGCATCATTTGCAAAAATTTTCTCCCATTCTGTAGGTTGTCTTTTCATTTTGTCTATAGTTTCCTTTGCTGTGCAAAAGTTTTGAGGTTTAATTAGGTCCCATTTGGTTTTTGTTGTTTGTTTACTTTGTTTTAGGAGATGGATCCAAAAAATATTGTTGCAATTTAAGTCAAAGAGGGATCTGCCTATGTTTTCCTCTAGGAGTTTATAGTATCGGGTCTTACATTTAGGTCTTTAATACATTTCTATTTTATTTTATTTTTATGTATGGTGTTAGAGAATGTTCTAATTTCGTTCTTGTACACGTAGCTGTTCAGTTTTCCCAGCACAAGTACAAGACACTTTAAAGGGTAAGAGGGAGGATATGAATATTGTTTGAAGGAATCAGTAAAGTTTTCACTGACAGAGGGCATTTACTTTCAGAAATTTTGTAGAACAGTCAGAGCTTTCAGAGCAATCTTTGCATCCAGAAACAGGTAATGTGACGCTGGTAGCCACAAGGTGGCAATATTGCAGAAGAGAGTCACCAGCAGAGGAGAACACTACAATAAGCCAGCTTCTTTCAGCCCAGAGAATGTTTATAAGATTTCTCTCTCCTCTCCCTAGAGCTTTAAGTCATGACTTTTTCCTTTTCTTTCCTTTGTTGTTGGAAATTGACATTCCTGCTTCAGGCTGCTCAGGAAGCTGTCTGGCACTCCAGCCACTCTGTCATAATCAGACAGAAGAGAGAAATGTGCTCAATATGTTTACAGTTCACCAGATAATGAACGTCTAATTCCAATTCCACTG
Source organism: Balaenoptera acutorostrata (assembly GCF_949987535.1). NCBI lineage: Eukaryota > Metazoa > Chordata > Mammalia > Artiodactyla > Balaenopteridae > Balaenoptera > Balaenoptera acutorostrata. Next base: position 56,282,165 of record NC_080085.1, on the reverse strand, counting down.
ACTTCCTGTTAATTTTGATATGCCCCACCACATGTAGAGGGAAAAAAGGATAGGGGAGAAGCAAAACTAACATTTTTTTGAGGAAGTAGGCACTATATCAAGCATTTTATATAAAATCATTTCATGTAATTACCCCAACAAATCCATCATCCAGCTTCAGTGATTATTAACAAATGCATGGCTGAACTTGTTTCATCTGTACCCTCACTCCCTACACCCCACCACCACTGAAATATTTTGAGGCAGATTTCAGACATTATATCACTTCATTTGTAAATGCTTCTTTAAGAGAGAAGAGATAAGAACTTAAAACAAACAAACAGAAAAACATAACCACAGTACCATTTTCACATCTTAAAAACATAACTACACTCCTTAAATCATTAAATATTCCATTACTATGTAGATTTCTCTGGTTTTCTTATAAAAATAATTTATAATTGGCCGATTCAAATTAAGATTTGAGCAAAGTCCATACATTGCATTTACTTGGTATGTGATGAAGAAGTTTGCATCCCCATTTTACAAACAAAATCAGAGAGGATTGTCTGTTCAGTATTTTTTAAATGTATGTTGCATCAGACATTGAAACAGGATTTGGGGATACAAAGATTAGGAAGTCAAAGCCCCTGCTCTCTGTGGACTCAATTTTGCACTCCTGAAGTTCTGTGAATATTTCTATCACATAACTTATTACATTATATCATAATTATGTGTTTATGTGTCTTCCTTCTAAACTATATAGTAAATTCCTTAAAGGCAGTTGTCATCTCACATTCAACACTTTATCCTTAATACCTAACATAGTCCCTGGCACATAGCAAGTATTTAATAACTATGGGAAACTGAATAATTTTGTCTGACTGGGCAATGGGAAACAGTGAATAGTTTCAAGCATGTCAGTAACAATATAAGATTTTTCAATGTAGGTAGGTACTCAAGTTGCCAAATGGATTGGAGGCATTATAGACTGTAAGCAGGGAGAATTGGAAGGAAGTTACTTCAGGAATTCAAGATAGAGAGGATGGGGATGAGAACAAGATCAGTAAATGAGAACGAGAACCAGTGAGGATAGAGAGGAAACAGACTGGAGTTACTGAGAAGGTGATTTTGATAGCACTTGTAAGTAATTCCTTAGATATACAGAGTGAGAGTGAAAAGTTCCAGGATTCAAGTTTGGATAATGATGGTACCACTAACAGAGATTCATAATAAAAAGAAGAGGCAGGTTTGGGGTGAGGAAAGCAAATTCAATTTGAAGTGTGTGTGATGTTCAGGTGGCATTATCCAGTGGGATGTGTGAGGTCAATGATCAGGAGAGAGATTATAAGTGAAAGTATAGATCTAGGAGTCATGAGCATTTAGGTGGTTGTTAAAAGCTAGATAGCAGATATCATCACTCAGGGAGAGGACATGCAGTGCAAATGGAAGTGACCTGAGGATGAGATCCAGGGGAACTCTGAAACTTACAGAGAGGGTAGAAAACGAGAATCCCGTAAGAACAATGGAGAGGGAAAAGCCAGAGGTATTAAAAGAAAAGTAAGAATGTGTGGAGCCACAAAAGCCAAGGGAGGAGGGTTTCAAGAAAGTGGGAATAGGAGAGGTTGGTACTTGTGTGTGTGTGTGTCTGCATCTGTGTGTGTGTGTGTATGTAGGAGTTGTGATAGTGGCAACTAGTTAAGTGTCGCTAGGATGTGGGATGTGGTGAGGCCAGTATGGCCAGTTGAGCACTCATCCCAAAGAGCCTTGAACACCAGACTAAGCTGCCAGGGCTTCATTATGTAGGTGATAAGGAGCACTTGAGGGACTTCAAAGACCAGTTGATCTAGTCTTTGAGGTGGTTTAGAAAGGTTAGCCTTAGACAGCGAAGAGGATGCTATGGGGGAGTGGGACTGGAGAAAATAGCTCATTGGAGTGGAGTGGAGTAGCAGTTGGGTTGTTGAGGAAAGCAAAGACTTCCAAGCTATTTAGTGGGTAAAACTGGGAGGCATCAAAAGTAGCTAATACTTAATTGAACATTTACTACATGCTTACAGGTATTACCTTATTTAATCCTCATAACCACTCAATGAAATAGATAAGAGTATAGCCCTCATTTTAGGCATCAGGAAATTAAAGCACAGAAAGATGATGAGGGTCAAAAACTAGTACATGGAATAGCCTAGATTAAATCTCAGGTGTTTTGGTTCAACTCACTCTCAATCTTTATTTACTTTGCCTTGGTTAGATATGGGGACTGAGGAGAGTTTTAGTTGGAATTAAGTCCAAATTTGAGTTAGCAGAGATCCAAGTAACAATACATAAATGTATTCCTCTTTTATCCTAAAGCTTATGGGTGGGCTCCTACTAGCTCTATCATCTCCAGGGTGTATACCTCAACATGATAGTACAAGATAGAACTCCAGCCATCATATTCATGTTTCAAGCAGCAAAATAAGAAGTAAAAGGAGAAGAATGGTGCAGATACTGGGGAACAATGAGCAATCTCAACTATAAGAGAAACCCCATGATCCTGATATAGGTGTCACCAACTGGAATAGAGTAGAGGAAACCTGTTGGAATGAACATTTTTTTGAGGGGTTATATTTCTCTCTTCTTCTGGTAATAATACCTTTTGTTTTTGAGGAGAGCTGTTTTTCCCTCCTCCAATCATAGAGTTCTAGTAGAGACTTCCAATCATAGTACCCCTCTCCCTGGTCACCATTGATTTGATTGGTTGAGGTAAGTGTATGTCACCTAGGTCAGGAAATCAGAATTCTTCCCTAGAGTTTTTCTAACTGAATCTGGCTAAAAATATTCTGTCCTACTTTTCTGGCAAAACTTAGAGATGTATAGCTCGGGAACTTGTGGTAGTCCTTTTATAGCCACGGGGAGGAAATTGGTCTAAGAGAATAAAATGAACAGGTAAGGATGAGAGACAGAAAGAAATCTATTTGTGTTTGAGTCTCTGGTCTTACTTGAACTTGAGGCTCACTTACATTCTTCCCCTTCCTGTAATTATGTCACCTTTTAATCTTCCTTTTGCCTGAATTAAAGTTGTGTTTTAGTTCACTTGCAATCAATAATATTCTAAATAATACTGTGCTCTTAAAGGTAATTCTGGAATCAATGTTGAAGTTGCATTTAGGGCTTGTGTGTGTGGGAAGTAGGGTACAGTCAATAGTAGCCAAAAACAGGAACATTATTTTTGAGACTGTATAGTCTATGCAAGAAACAATAAGGCCTTGAACTAACAGTGTCAGTAGGTACTTTAATTCCTAGCTAGGATTGTCATGCCCAGCCTTTCTTAGACCTGGAGTTGATTTCCCATCTACCAGCTGGTCATTTTTACGTAGTTGCAATGTATTTGTGCATATAAGTTGTCTGGTCACTATTCAATTTAAACATTTTAATTTAAATCTTTGGGCATAGCTGTTTTAAAATGTTACAAGTTCCAACATCTGTGTCATCTCAGGGTCCATTTTTAGCAGCTTTTTTTGATTATGGGTCATATTTTCTCCTTTCTTCATATATATGTTAGTTTGAAATGGACCTTGTAGAAGATGTGTTGTAGAGAATCTGGACTACATTTTGTTCCTTTGAAAAATATTGTTTTGTTTTGTTTTCATAAGCAGTTAACTTAGCTGAACTCAAATATAAACTGTCTCTTCTGAGGTGGGCAGCAATTACAATATTTATTCAGTTCTTTCAGCTTGAGCTAGACTGCCTGGAGCATGCTTCCTACATTTATAGTTAGCCAGAGATGTGGACAAAGTTTATACACAAAATTTAGGGCTCTCACTCTTTGGATCCTTTTCAGGATTTTACACCCATACTTTCCAGCTGCTGTAGGTGAACTGAAACTCTGTCCTCTGGTTCTTCATGCAAGTAAGACTGAAGGTTTTCTATACCAGATTTAGACACTCAGTAGGGAACTGATTGTGATTTGCCCTCTGGCTAAAAGCTCTAAAAAATTGAAATATCACCTAATTTTGTTCCTTTCTTTCAAGTTCAGAATTTCCTTTATTTTATGCCTGCTTTATGTTGCTTGATAGTGCCTTCAGGTAGTTGTTTGTTTGTTTTTTGTTTTTTATATTTTGCCCAAAATACATAGTTGTTGTCTGAGGGAGGGAGATACTTAGCCTTTACCAGAAACCAGAACCTTCCTGGTCATGGTTATTTAACTTATAACCAGTGTAGCAAAATAGTTCCAGTGATGTTGTAAGAAAACATACTCAGTACCTAGGTGTTAGATCCAGAAGATATGGCTTGCCAATGGATATTTTTACAAATACACAAGATCAATGTGATAGTGTTTCAGGGTGACATGTTTGGGAGTGTAAGAAGGTGGGCAAGCAGGAACTTGGGACTTCTTGTGACCTAACAGCTTCACTCTTGACAGACTTAATCCCACTGCCACCTACTTGATTGTCTCATTGACTATGTCCTATTTTGATATCTTCTAGAAACCTCTACTAAAAATATTTGAGCTTATTGTAGTAAACTATAAATTCTTTACAACTTACAGGCCAGAATGACAGGCTAATTTCCCCACTGAGTCCTTCATCACATCTACTATCTAGGATGGAGAAAAGTAGACAAATTAAAAATATTTTTAGCAAATTGAATTATCAGAGATTAATGACATATGAAAGGGAATAATAGAGAGGGTAAAAGTATGAATTTCAGTTTTCTGTCTTGGGCAGTTGAATAGATGGTGAATACAGGATAAACACAAGGAATACAGGAAAAATTCAAGAAATATTTAGTTGTCAATAGGGTATAATTCAGCAGAAAAACAAGCCAAAAAAAAAGTACTTAAAAACATCTATTGGATTTAACAACTAGTAGGAAGACTTTGTTTACCTTGGATATTGCAATTTCAGTAGAGTGGTAGACCATGTAGGCCAGGTTGTGGTGGGTTGAGGAGTTGTATGGGTGTGGTAGACTAAAACATGTGGCTTCAGTTAACCATACCTCCCAGTAATTATGCCCTTGTGAAATTTCCTCTCCTTGCATCTGGGTTGGCCTTGTGAGTCAGTTTAACAAATAGAATGCAGTATAATTGGATGCTGCCTAATTTCCAAGCATAGGTCATAGAAAGCCATGAAGTTTCTTTCTTCCTCAGTCTGTCTTTTGGAATACTAAGCCACCATGGAAAAAGCCTGATCTCTCTGTGGGATATACCACATGCAGAGGGCCTGAGACAACATGAAAAGAGATAGAAATCCACTGAGGCCAACTTTTCAGATATTCCCACCAAGACAGCAGGCATGTGTGTGAACATGTCTTGGATCCTGCACACCAGACCAGCCACCAGCTGAATGCCACCTAGTGACCCCAGTAAATGCTTTCTGGAGTAGAATTGTCCAGTGGACCTTAGCTTAATTGCTGAGATGCACAATAATGAGTATAATAAAATTACTATTTTTTAACTCACTAAGTTCTGGGACATTTTATTATGGAGCAATATATAAATTTGACATTAAGATTGAGATAATAGAACATAGAGCAATGAAGTAGTGGAAGGTGTAAATGCAATAACTCTGGAAAAGGAAAATCAGATGATAGCTGAAGATGCTCATGAGATTGAGGGAGGCCTTTTTTTTTTTAATGGAAGAGTCTTGGGAAAGTTTATATTCTTTAAAAAAGCCAAGAGAAAAATGAAGTTGAAGATACAGAAGAGAATATGACTAATCCACTGAGTTTTCCAAAGAGAAAGGAAAGGATGACATCCAAACTTCTAGTGGATGGGCTGGCCTTGAACACAAAAATGGGACAACTTCAGCCACTAAAATAGGTGTCTGACCTCCTTAAAATCTTTAGAAATCATCTAAATTCCCCACATGTTGCATTCCAGATGTGGAATGTCCAGAACTTGCTGGGCAGTAATGTCTCCCCCAAGAAAGAGATGGAGAGATGGCAGTAGATTAAATTTTATTGTTTCAAGGGTAAAGAATGTCTGCTTATAACAGAGTTCAAGGTAGGACCATGAGAAAAGATAATTGGAAATAAGGAGAAGGAACAGGGGAGTACAGGATTGTGGATGAATATGAAACTTGAAGGGAGTTAAGATAATGACAAAACTTGGAACAGAAAATAAGCTAGTCCAGAAGCCAAGTTCCTCAATGAATGCAAGAGAGTAAATAGGAGGTTGATAAATGACACTGTTCTATAACAGTATTATAAGATAAGGGCGTGAGCTTCAGAGGAAGATCCTATGCATGAGAGAAGAAAACATCAATTGGGAGCAAGCAGAACATGGATTCTGTTTCTCTGGTTTGTGAGTGAAGAGCATCATCTACCATAGAGAGGAGGAGAACATGTGATATCATCAGGGAAGAGCTAGCTTTCACCATGGAGGAAGAAAGGATATGAACAGGTTTTTGTGTTATATTTAAGCATCTTTATTGGAGTATAATTGCTTTACAATGGTGTGTTAGTTTCTGCTTTATAACAAAGTGAATCAGTTATACATATACATACGTCCCCATATCTCTCCCTCTTGCATCTCCTTCCCTCCCGCCCTCCATATGCCACCCCTCTAGGTGGTCACAAAGCACCGAGCTGATCTCCCTGTGCTATGCGGCTGCTTCCCACTAGCTATCTATTTTACGTTTGGTAGTGTATATATGTCCATGCCACTCTCTCACTTTGTCACAGCTTACCCTTCCCCTTCCCCATATCCTCAAGTCCATTCTCTAGTATGTCTGTGTCTTTATTCCTGTCTTGCCCCTAGGTTTTTCATAACCATATATATAAATATATATATATATATATATATATTTAGATTCCATATATATGTGTTAGCATATAGTATTTGTTTTTCCCTTTCTGACTTACTTCACTCTGTATGACAGACTCTACGTCCATCTACCTCACTACAAACAACTCAATTTCGTTTCCTTTTAGGGCTGAGTAATATTCCATTGTATATATGTGCCACATCTTCTTCGTCCATTCATCTGTTGGTGGACACTTAGGTTGCTTCCATGTCCTTCCTGGCTATTGTAAATAGAGCTGCAATGAACATTTTGGTACATGACATTTTTGTTTGTTTGTTTGTTTGTTTGTTTGTTTAACATCTTTATTGGAGTATAATTGCTTTACAATGGTGTGTTAGTTTCTGCTTTATAACAAAGTGAATCAGTTATACATATACATACGTCACCATGTCTCTTCCCTCTTGCATCTACCTCCCTCCCACACTCCCTATCCCACCCCTCTAGGTGGTCACAAACCACCGAGCTGATCTCCCTGTGCTATGCGGCTTCTTCCCACTAGCTATCTATTTTACGTTTGGTAGTGTATATATGTCCATGCCACTCTCTCACTTTGTCACAGCTTACCCTTCCCCCTCCCCATATCCTCAAGTCCATTCTCTAGTAGGTCTGTGTCTTTATTCCCATCTTACCCCTAGGTTCTTCATGACCTTTTTTTTTTTTTCTTAGATTCCATATATATGTGTTAGCACATGGTATTTGTTTTTCTCTTTCTGACTTACTTCACTCTGTATGACAGACTCTAGGTCCATCCACCTCACTACAAATATCTCAATTGTGTTTCTTTTTATGGCTGAGTAATATTCCATTGTATATATGTGCTACATCTTTTTCATCCATTCATCTGTTGATGGACACTTAGGTTGCTTCCATGTCCTGGCTATTATAAATAGAGCTGCAATTAATATTTTGGTACATGACTCTTTTTGAATTATGGTTTTCTCAGGGTATATGCCCAGGAGTGGGATTGCTGGGTCGTATGGTAGTTCTACTTTTAGGTTTTTAAGGAACCTCCATACTGTTCTGCACAGTGGCTGTATCAATTTACATTCCCACCAACACCGCAAGAAGGTTCCTTTTTCTCCTCACCCTCTCCAGCATTTGTTGTTTGTAGATTTTTTGATGATGGCCATTCTGACCAGTGTGAGATGATATCTCATTGTAGTTTTGATTTGCATTTCTCTAATGATTAATGATGTTGAGCATTCTTTCATGTGTTTGTTGGCAACCTGTATATCTTCTTTGGAGAAATGTCTATTTAGGTCTTCTGCCCATTTTTGGATTGGGTTGTTCATTTTTTTTTTGTTATTGAGCTGCATGAGCTGCTTGTAAATCTTGGAGATTAATCCTTTGTCAGTTGCTTCCCTTGCAAATATTTTCTCCCATTCAGAGTGTTGTCTTTTCGTCTTGTGGTTTTCTCTGCTGTGCAAAAGCTTTTAAGTTTCATTAGGTCCCATTTGTTTATTTTTGTTTTTATTTCCATTCCCCTAGGAGGTGGGTTAAAAAGGATCTTGCTGTGATTTATGTCATAGAGTGTTTACCTGTTTTCCTCTAAGAGTTGCATACTGTCTGGCCGTAAATTTAGGTCTTTAATCCATTATGAGATTTTTCTGTGTGTGTATGGTGTTAGGGAGTGTTGTAATTTCATTCTTTTACATGTAGCTGTCCAGTTTTCACAGCACCACTTATTGAAGAGGCTGTCTTTTCTCCACTCTGTATTCTTGCCTCCTTTATCAAAGATAAGGTGACCATATGTGCATGGGTTTATCTCTGGGCTTTCTATCCTGTTCCATTGATCTATATTTCTGTTTTTGTGCCAGTACCATACTGGCTTGATTACTGTAGCTTTGTACTATTGTCTGAAGTCAGGGAGCCTGATTCCTACAGCTCCATTTTTCTTTCTCAAGATTGCTTTTGGGTACTTGGGGTCTTTTGTGTTTCCATACGAATTGTGAAATGTTTTGTTCTTATTCTGTGAAAAATGCCAGTGGTAGTTTCATAGGAATTGCATTGAATCTGTAGATTGCTTTGGATAGTATAGTCATATTCACAATGTTGATTCTTCCAATCCAAGAACATGGTATATCTCTCCATCTGTTTGTATCATCTTTAATTTCTTTCATCAGTGTCTTATACTTTTCTGCATACAGGTCTTTTGTCTCCTTATGTAGGTTTATTCCTAGGTATTTTATTCTTTTTGTGGCAGTGGTAAATGCGAGTGTTTTCTTAATTTCACTTTCAGATTTTTCATCACTTGTGTATAGGAATGCAAGAGATTTCTGTGCATTAATTTTGTATCCTGCTATTTTACCAAATTCATTGACTAGCTCTAGTACTTTTCTGGTAGCATCTTTAGGATTCTCTATGTAGAGTATCATGTCATCTGCAAACAGTGTCATCTTTACTTCTTCTTTTCCGATTTGGATTCCTTTTATTTCTTTTTCTTCTCCAATTGCTGTGGCTAAAACGTCCAAAACTATGTTCAATAACAGTGGTGCGTGTGGGCAACCTTGTCTTGTTCCCTATCATAGTGGAAATGGTTTCAGTTTTTCACCATTTAGGATGGTGTTGGCTGTGGCTTTGTTGTATATTGCCTTTATCATGTTGAGGAAAGTTCCCTCTATGCCTATTTTCTGGAGGGTTTTTATCATAAATGGTGTTGAATTTTGTCGAAAGCTTTCTCTGCATCTATTGAGATGATCATATGGTTTTTCTCCTTCAGTTTGTTAATATGGTGTATCACATTGATTGATTTGCGTATATTGAAGAATCCTTGCATTCCTGGCTTAAACCCCAACTGATCATGGTGTATGACCCTTTTAATGTGCTTTTGGTTTCTGTTTGCTAGTATTTTGTTGAGGATTTTTTCATCTATGTACATCAGTGATATTGGCCTGTAGTTTTCTTTCTTTTTGACATGTTTGGCTGGTTTTGCTATCAGGGTGATGGTGGCCTCGTGGAATGAGTTTGGGTGTGTTCCTCCCTCTGTTATATTTTGGAAGAGTTTGAGAAGGATAGGTGTTAGTTCTCTAAATGTTTGATAGAATTCGCCTGTGAATCCATCTGGTCCTGGGCTTTTGTTTTTTGGAAGATTTTTAATCACAGTTTCAATTTCAGTGCTTGTGATTGATCTGTTCCTATTTTCTCTTTCTTCCTGGTTCAGTCTCGGAAGGTTGTCCGTTTCTAAGAATTTGTCCATTTCTTTCAGGTTTTCCATTTTATTGGCATAGAGTTGCTTGTAGTAATCTCTCATGATCCTTTGTATTTCTGCAGTGTCAGTGGTTACTTCTCCTTTTTCATTTCTAATTCTAGTGATTTGAGTCTTCTCCCTTTTTTTCTTGATGAATTTGTCTAATGGTTTATCAATTTTATTTATCTTCTCAAAGAACCAGCTTTTAGATTTTTTTGATCTTTGCTATCTTTTCCTTCATTTCTTTTTCATCTGATCTTTATGATTCCTTTCATTCAGCTAACTTTGGGGATTTTTTGTTCTTCTTCCTCTAATTGATTTAGGTGTAAGGTTAGGTTGTTTACTTGAGATGTTTCTTGTTTCTTAAGGTTGGATTGTATTGCTATAAACTTTTGTCTTAGAACTGCTTTTGCTGCATCCCATAGGATTGGGTTGTCGTGTTTTCATTGTCATTTGTTTCTAGTTATTTTTTGTTTTCCTCTTTGATTTCTTCAGGGATCTCTTGGTTATTAAGTAGTGTATTTTTCAGCATCCATATGTTTGTATTTTTTACAGATTTTTACCTGTGATTGATATCTAGTCTCATAGCATTGTGGTCGGAAAAGATACTTGATATGATTTCAATTTTCTTAAATTTACCAAGGCTTGATTTGTGACTCAAGATATGATCTATCCTGGAGTATGTTCCATGAGCAATTGAGAAGAAAGTGTATTCTGCTGTTTTTGGATGGAATGTCCTATAAATATCAATGAAGTCCATCTTGTTTAATGTATTATTTAAATCTTGTGTTTCCTTAATTATTTTAATTTTGGATGATCTGTCCATTGGTGAAAGTGGTGTGTTAAAGTCACCTACTATGATTCTGTTACTGTCGATTTTTCCTTTTATGGCTGTTAGTATTTGCCTCATGTATGAGGTCCTCTTATGTTGGGTGCATCAATATTTACAATTGTTATGTCTTCTTCTTGGATTGATCCCTTGATCATTATGTAGTTTCCTTCTTTGTGTCTTGTAATAGTCTTTGCTTTAAAGTCTATTTTTTTCTGATATGAGAATTGCTACTCCAGCTTTCTTTGATTTCCATTTGCATGGATATATATTTTTCCGTTCCCTCACTTTCATTGTTTATGTGTCTGTAGGTCTGAAGTGGGCCTCTTGTAGACAACATATATACAGGACTCGTTTTTGTATCCATTCAGCCAGTCTATGTCTTTTGGTTGGTGCATTTAAGCCATTTACATTTTAGGTAATTATCGATATGCATGTTTATATTACCATTTTTAAAATTGTTTTGGGTTTGTTATTGTAGGTCTTTTCCTCCTTTTGTGTTTCCTGCCTAGAGAAGTTTCTTTACCACTTGTTAAAAAACTTTTTTGGTGGTGCTGAATTCTCTTAGCTTTTGCTTGTATGTAAGGGTTTTAGTTTCTCCATCAAATCTGAATGAGATCCATGCTAGGTAGAGTAATCTTGGTTGTAAGTTCTTCTCCTTCATCGCTTTAAATATGTCCTGCCACTCCCTTGTGGCTTGCAGAGTTTCTGCTGAAAGATCAGATGTTAACCTTATGGGGATTCCCTTGTGTGTTATTTGTTGTTTTTCCCTTGCTGCTTTTAATATTTTTTCCTGGTATTTAATTTCTGATAGTTTGATTTATATGTGTCTTGGCATGTTTCTCCTTGGATTAATCCTGTATGGGAGTCTCTGTGCTTCCTGGATTTGAGTTACTATTTCTTTTCCCACATTAGGGAAGTTTTCTACTATAATCTCTTCAAATATTTTCTCAGTCCCTTTCTTTTTCTCTTCTTCTTCCGGGACCCCTGTAATTCGAATGTTTGTGTGTTTAATGTTGTCCCAGAGGTCTCTGAGACTGTCCTCAATTCTTTTCATTCTTTTTTCTTTATTCTGCTCTGCAGTAGTTATTTCCACTATTTTTTTTAAACATCTTTATTGAAGTATAATTGCCTTATAATAGTGTGTTAGCTTCTGCTTTATAACAAAGTGAATCAGTTATACATATACAATATGTTCCCATTTCTCTTCCCTCTTGCATCTCCCTCCCTCCCACCCTCCCCATCCCGCCCCTCTAGGTGGTCACAAAGCACCGAGCTGATCTCCCTGTGCTATGCGGCTGCTTCCCACTAGTTATCTATTTTACATTTGGTAGTGTATATATGTCCATGACACTCTCTTACCCTGTCACATCTCACCCCACCCCCTCCCCATATCCTCAAGTCCATTCTCTACTAGGTCTGTGTCTTTATTCCCGTCTTGCCACTAGGTTCTTCATGGCCTTTTTTTTTTTCCCCTTAGATTCCGTATATATGTGTTAGCATACTGTATTTGTTTTTCTCTTTCTGACTTACTTCACTCTGTATGACAGACTCTAACTCCATCCACCTCATTACAAATACCTCCATTTCATTTCTTTTTATGGCTGAGTAATATTCCATTGTATATATGTGCCACATCTTCTTTATCCATTCATCTGTTGATGGACACTTAGGTTGCTTCCATGTCCTGGCTATTGTAAATAGAGCTGCAATGAACATTTTGGTACATGACTCTTTTTGACCTATGGTTTTCTCAGGGTATATGCCCAGTAGTGGGATTGCTGGGTCATATGGTAGTTCTATTTGTAGTTTTTTAAGGAACCTCCATACTGTTCTCCATAGTGGCTGTATCAATTTACATTCCCACCAACAGTGCAAGAGTGTTCCCTTTCCTCCACACCCTCTCCAGCATTTATTGTTTCTAGATTTTTTGATGATGGCCATTCTGACCGGTGTGAGATGATATCTCATTGTAGTTTTGATTTGCATTTCTCTAATGATTAATGATGTTGAGCATTCTTTCATGTGTCTGTAGGCCATCTGTATGTCTTCTTTAGAGAAATGTCTATTTAGATCTTCTGCCCATTTTTGGATTGGGTTGTTCGTTTTTTTGTTATTGAGCTGCATGAGCTGCTTGTAAATCTTGGAGATTAATCCTTTGTCAGTTGCTTCATTTGCAAATATTTTCTCCCATTCTGAGGGTTGTCTTTTGGTCTTGTTTATGGTTTCCTTTGCTGTGCAAAAGCTTTTCAGTTTCATTAGGTCCCATTTGTTTATTTGTGTACTTATTTCCATTTCTCTGGGAGCTGGGTCAAAAAGAATCTTGCTGTGATTTATGTCATAGAGTGTTCTGCCTATGTTTTCCTCTAAGAGTTTGATAGTGTCTGCCCTTACACTTAGGTCTTTAATCCATTTTGAGTTTATTTTTGTGCATGGTGTCAGGGAGTGTTCTAATTTCATACTTTTACATGTTCCTGTCCAATTTTCCCAGCACCACTTATTGAAGAGGCTGTCTTTTCTCCACTGTATATGCTTGCCTCCTTTATCAAAGATAAGTTGACCATATGTGTGTGGGTTTATCTCTGGGCTTTCTATCCTGTTCCATTTATCTATATTTCTGTTTTTGTGCCAGTACCAAACTGTCTTGATTACTGAAGCTTTGTAATATAGTCTGAAGTCAGGGAGCCTGATTCCCCCAGCTCCATTTTTCGTTCTCAAGATGGCTTTGGCTATTCGGGGTCTTTTGTGATTCCATACAAATTGTGAAATTTTTTGTTCTAGTTCTGTGAAAAATGCCAGTGGTAGTTTGATAGGGATTGCATTGAATCTGTAGATTGCTTTGGGTAGTAGAGTCATTTTCACAATGTTGATTCTTCCAATCCAGGAACATGGTATATCTCTCCATCTATTTGTATCATCTTTAATTTCTTTCATCAGTGTCTTATAATTTTCTGCATACAGGTCTTTTGTCTCCTTAGGTAGGTTTATTCCTAGATATTTTATTCTTTTTGTTGCAATGGTAAATGGGAGTGTTTTCTTAATTTCACTTTCAGATTTTTCGTCATTAGTGTATAGAAATGCAAGAGATTTCTGTGCATTAATTTTGTATCCTGCTACTTTACCAAATTCATTGATTAGCTCTAGGAGTTTTCTGGTAGCATCTTTAGGATTCTCTATGTATAGTATCATGTCATCTGCAAACAGTGACAGCTTTACTTCTTCTTTTCCGATTTGTATTCCTTTTATTTCTTTGTCTTCTCTGATTGCTGTGGCTAGGACTTCCAGAACTATGTTGAATAATAGTGGTGAGAGTGGGCAACCTTGTCTTGTTCCTGATCTTAGTGGAAATGGTTTCAGTTTTTCACCATTGAGGACAATGTTGGCTGTGGGTTTGTCAATATGGCCTTTATTATGTTGAGGAAAGTTCCCTCTATGCCTACTTTCTGCAGGGCTTTTATCATAAATGGGTGTTGAATTTTGTCGAAAGCTTTCTCTGCATCTATTGAGATGATCATATGGTTTTTCTCCTTCAATTTGTTAATATGGTGTATCACATTGATTGATTTGCGTATATTGAAGAATCCTTGCATTCCTGGGATAAACCCCACTTGATCATGGTGTATGATCTTTTTAATGTGCTGTTGGATTCTGTTTGCTAGTATTTTGTTGAGGATTTTTGCATATATGTTCATCAGTGATATTGGCCTGTAGTTTTCTTTCTTTGTGACATCTTTGTCTGGTTTTGGTATCAGGGTGATGGTGGCCTCGTAGAATGAGTTGGGGAGTGTTCCTCCCTCTGCAATATTTTGGAAGAGTTTGAGAAGGATAGGTGTTAGCTCTTCTCTAAATGTTTGATAGAATTCACCTGTGAAGCCATCTGGTCCTGGGCTTTTGTTTGTTGGAAGGTTTTTAATCACAGTTTCAATTTCAGTGCTTGTGATTGGTCTGTTCATATTTTCTATTTCTTCCTGGTTCAGTCTTGGCAGTTTGTGCATTTCTAAGAATCTGTCCATTTCTTCCAGGTTGTCCATTTTATTGGCATAGAGTTGCTTGTAGTAATCTCTCATGATCTTTTGTATTTCTGCAGTGTCAGTGGTTACTTCTCCTTTTTCATTTCTAATTCTATTGATCTGGGTCTTCTCCCTTTTTTTCTTGATGAGTCTGGCTAATGGTTTATCAATTTTGTTTATCTTTTCAAAGACCAAGCTTTTAGTTTCATTGATTTTTGCTATTGTTTCCTTCATTTCTTTTTCATTTATTTCTGACCTGATCTTTATAATTTCTTTCCTTCTGCTGGCTTTGGGGTTTTTTTGTTCTTCTTTCTCTAATTGCTTTAGGTGCAAGGTTAGGTTGTTTATTCGAGATGTTTCCTGTTTCTTGAGGTAGGCTTGTATTGCTATAAACTTCCCTCTTAGCACTGCTTTTGCTGCGTCCCATAGGTTTTGGGTCGTCGTGTCTCCGTTGTCATTTGTTTCTAGGTATTTTTTGATTTACCCTTTGATTTCTTCAGTAATCACTTCGTTATTAAGTAATGTATTGTGTAGCCTCCATGTGTTTGTATTTTTTACAGATCTTTTCCTGTAATTGATATCTAGTCTCATAGCGTTGTGGTCGGAAAAGATACTTGATACGATTTCAATTTTCTTAAATTTACCAAGGCTTGATTTGTGACCCAAGATATGATCTATCCTGGAGAATGTTCCATGAGCACTTGAGAAAAATGTGTATTCTGTTGTTTTTGGGTGGAATGTCCTATAAATATCAATTAAGTCCATCTTGTTTAATGTATCATTTAAAGCTTGTGTTTCCTTATTTATTTTCATTTTGGATGACCTGTCCATTGGTGAAAGTGGGGTGTTAAAGTCCCCTACTATGATTGTGTTGCTGTCAATTTCCCCTTTTATGGCTGTTAGTATTTGCCTTATGTATTGAGGTGCTCCTATGTTGGGTGCATAAATGTTTACAATTGTTATACCTTCCTCTTGGATCGATCCCTTGATCATTATATAGTGTCCTTCTTTGTCTCTTGTAATAGTCTTTATTTTAAAGTCTATTTTGTCTGATATGAGAATTGCTACTCCAGCTTTCTTTAGATTTCCATTTGCATGGAATATCTTTTTCCATCCCCTCACTTTCAATCTGTATGTGTCTCTAGGTCTGAAGTGGGTCTCTTGTAGACAGCATATATATGGGTCTTGTTTTTGTATCCATTCAGCCAGCCTGTGCCTTTTGGTGGGAGCATTTAATCCATTTACATTCAAGGTAATTATCGATATGTATGTTCCTATTCCCATTTTCTTAAATGTATTGGGTTTGTTATTGTAGGTGTTTTCCTTCTATTGTGTTTCTTGCCTAGAGAAGTTCCTTTAGCATTTGTTGTAAAGCTGGTTTGGTGGTGCTGAACTCTCTCAGCTTTTGCTTGTCTGTAAAGGTTTTAATTTCTCCATCAAATCTGAATGAGATCCTTGCTGGGTAGAGTAATCTTGGTTGTAGGTTTTTCTCCTTCATCACTTTAAGTATATCCTGCCACTCCCTTCTGGCTTGCAGAGTTTCTGCTGATAGATCAGATGTTAACCTTATGGGGATTCCCTTGTGTGTTATTTGTTGTTTTTCCCTTGCTGCTTTTAATATTTTTTCCTGGTATTTAATTTCTGATAGTTTGATTTATATGTGTCTTGGCATGTTTCTCCTTGGAGTAATCCTGTATGGGAGTCTCTGTGCTTCCTGGATTTGAGTTACTATTTCTTTTCCCACATTAGGGAAGTTTTCTACTATAATCTCTTCAAATATTTTCTCAGTCACTTTCTTTTTCTCTTCTTCTTCCGGGACCCCTGTAATTCGAATGTTTGTGTGTTTAATGTTGTCCCAGAGGTCTCTGAGACTGTCCTCAATTCTTTTCATTCTTTTTTCTTTATTCTGCTCTGCAGTAGTTATTTCCACTATTTTATCTTCCAGGTCACTTATCCGTTCTTCTGCCTCAGTTATTCTGCTATTGATTCCTTCTAGATAATTTTTAATTTCATTTATTGTGGTGTTCATCACTGTTTGTTTACTTTTTAGTTTTTCTAGGTCCTTGTTAAACATTTCTTGTATTTTCTCCATTTTATTTCCAAGATTTTAGGTCATCTTTACTATCATTATTCTGAATTCGTTTTCAGGTAGACTGCTTATTTCCTCTTCATTTGTTATGTCTGGTGGGTTTTTGCCTTGCTCCTTCATGTTCTGTGTGTTTCCCTGTCTTCTCATTTTGCTTAACTTACTGTGTTTGGGGTCTCCTTTTCACATACTGCAGGTTCATAGTTTCCATTATTTTTGGTGTCTGTCCCCAGTGGCTAAGGTTGGTTCAGTGGGTTTTGTAGGCTTCCTGGTGGAGAGGATTAGTACCTGTGTTCTGGTGGATGAGGCTGGATCTTTTCTTTCTGGTGGGCAGGTCCACGTCTGGTGGTGTGTTTTTGGGGTGTCTGTTTTCTTATTATGATTTTAGGTAGCCTCTCTGCTACTGGCTGGGGTTGTGTTCCTGTCTTACTACTTGTTTGGCATAGGGTGTCCAGCACTGCAGCTTGCTGGTTGTTGAGTGGAGCTGGGTGTTGTCGTTGAGATGGAGATCTCTGAGAGATTTTCGCCATTTGATATTACATGGAGCTGGGAGGTCTCTTGTGGACCAGTGTCCTGAACTTGGCTCTCCCACCTCAGTGGCACAGCCCTGATGCCTTGCTGGAGCACCAAGAGCCTGTCATCCCCATGGCTCAGAATAAAAGGGAAAAGAAAGAAAGAAAGAAAGAAGATAAAATAAAATAAAATAAAATAAAATAAAATAAAATAAAATAAAATAAAATAATATTATTAAAATAAAAATTAAAAAATAATTATTAAAAAAAATTTTTAAGTAATAAAAAAAGAAACAAACAAACAAAAAACGGACAGACAGAACCCTAGGAGAAATGGTAAAAGCAAAGCTATACAGACAAAATCACACACAGAAGCATACACATACACACTCACAGAAAGAGAAAAAGCGAAAAATATATATATGTCCTTTCTCCCAAAGTCCACCTCCTCAATTTGGGATGATTCGTTGTCTCTTCAGGTACTCCACAGATGCTGGGTACATCAAGTTGATTGTGGAGATTTAATCCACTGCTCCTGAAGCTGCTGGGAGAGATTCCACTTTCTCTTCTTTGTTCGCACAGCTCCTGTGGTTCAGCTTTGGATTTGGCCCTGCCTCTGCTTGCAGGTCGCCTGAGGGCGTCTCTTCTTCCCTCAGACAGGGCGGGGTTAAAGGAGCAGCTGATTAGGTGGTTCTGGCTCACTCAGGCCGGGGGGAGGGAGGAGTATGGATTTCGGGGCGAGCCTGCGGCTGCAGAGGCCATGACGTTGCAACAGCCTGAGGCAAGCCATGTGTTTTCCCGGGGAATTTGTCCCTGGATCATGGGACCCTGGCAGTGTTGGGCTGCACAGGCTCCCAGGAGGGGAGGTGTGGATAGTGACCTGTGCTTGCACACAGGCTTCTTGGTGGCTGCAGCAGTAGCCTTAGTGTCTCATGCCCATCTCTGAGGTCCATGCTGATAGCCGTGGCTCGCGCCCGTCTCTGGAGCCCCTTAAGTGGTGCTCTTAATCCCCTCTCTTCACGCACTGTGAAACAAAGAGGCAAGACAAAGTCTCTTGCCTCTTTGGCAGCTCCAGACTTTTTCCCGGACTCCCTCCTGTCTAGATTTGGCGCAGTAGCCCCCTTCAGGCTGTGTTCACGCAGCCTACCCCAGTCCTCTCCCTGGGATCCGACCTCAGAAGCCCGAGCCTCAACTCCCAGCCCCCACCCCTCCCGGCGGATTAGCAGGCAAGCCTCTCGGGCTGGTGAGTGCTGGTCGGCACCGATCCTCTGTGTGGGAATCTCTCCGCTTTGCCCTCTGCACCCCTGTTGCTGCTCTCTCCTCCATGGCTCTGAAGCTTCTCCCCTCCGCCACCAGCAGTCTCCGCCCGTGAAGGGGCTTCCTAGTGTTTGGAAACCTCTCCTTCTTCACAGCTCCCTCCTACTGGTGCAGGTCCCATCCCTATTCTTTTGTCTCTCTTTTTTCTTTTTTTCTTTTGCCCTACCCAGGTACATGGGGAGTTTCTTGCCTTTTGGGACGTCTGAGGTCTTCTGCCGGCGTTCTGTAGGTGTTCTGCAGGAGTTGTTCCACATGTAGATGTATTTTTGATGTATTTGTGGGGAGAAAGTTGGTCTCCATGTCTTACTCTTCCGCCATCTTGAAGCTCCTCAACAGTTTTATTATATGTTTTTATATGTTAAAAATTATTGAAGTAAAATTCACATAACTTAAAATTAACATTTCAGTGGCATTTAGTCCGTTCATTGTGTGTAAAACCACCACTTTTATCTAGTTGCAAAGTATTTCCATCACTCCAAGGTAAAATTCTACACAACTTAAACAGTTCCTTCCCATCTCCTCTTTACCCTGGTCCCCTGAAAACACAAATGTGTGTTCTACTTTTACAGAAGTACCTATCTGAATATTCCATATAAGCAGAATCATACAATATGTAACCTTTTATATTTGTCTTTCACTTTGCATCATGTTTTTGGAGATTCATTCATATTGTAGCATGTATTAGTGCTATATTATTTTAATGACTAAATAATTTTCCATATACACACATACCACAATTTATCCATTTATCCTTTAATAGACATTTGAGCTGTTTCCAGACTTTGACTATTGTTTATAGTGCTGCTTATGAACAAGAGCGTACATGTACTTGTTTTAATACTTCTTTTCTATTATTTTGGGTATATACATACGTAAGGAGTGGAATTTCTGGGTGTTATGATAATTTTATGTTTATCTTTTTGAGGAAATGCAAAACTGTTTCCCACAGAATTTGAACCAGTTTACATTCCCACCAACAATGTATGAGGGTTCCAATTCCTCCATCCTTTCCAATACTTATTTTTTTCCATTTTTAAAAATTATAGCCATTCTAATGTGTAAAAAGTGGCATTTCATTGTGCTTTGGATTTGCATTTCCCAAATAACCAATGATGTTGAGTATGTTTTTAGGTTTTTTTGTTTTTTTTTTTGGCCATTGTATATTTAATTTGGACAAATGTCTATTTAAGTACTTGCTCATTTTTAATTGGGTTGTCTTTTTGTTTTTGTGTTGAGTTCTTTATATATTCTGAATATTAGGCTCATTACATATATGGTTTACAAACTTTTCCTCACATTCTGTATGTTGTCTTTTCACGTTCTTGATGAGGTCCTTTGATGCACAAAAGTTTCTAATGTTGACAAGGTCCAATTTATATAATTTTTTTCTTTTGTTGTTCATGCTTTTGGTGTCATAGCTAAGAAACTATTGCAAAATCCAAGGTCATGTTGATTTGACCTATGCTTTCTTCTAGGAGTTTTATGATTTTTGTTCCTATATTTGTGTTCCTGATCCATTTTGAGTTATTTTTTATATGGTGTAAAGAAGGGGTCCAACTTCACTTTTTTTGCAGGTGAATATCCAGTCATCCCATTACCATTTGTTGAAGAGACTATTCTTTTTTCCAGTGAGTGAAATTGGCACACTTGTCAAAAATCAACTGGCCATAAATGTATGAATTTATTAATGGACTCTCAATTATATTCCATTGTTCTATATGTCTATCCTCATGTCAGTACTACTTTGTTTTGATTACAGTTTCTTTGCATTAAGTTTCAAAATTGGGAAATGTGAGTCCTCCAGTTTTGTTCTTCTTTTTCAAAATTGGTTTGGCTCTTTTTTCACATAAATTTAAGGATCGACTTTTCCATTTCTCGATATAATGTCTTTCCCACTTGTGAGAGCACTGGGATCACAACTAACTGCTGAACAATCATCAACAGGAAGACACTGGAACTCAAGAAAAAAAATACCCCACATCCAAAGACAAAGGAGAAGCCACAATGAGATGGTAGGAGACACAATCACAAAAAATCAAATCCCATAACTGCTTAGCGGGTGACTCACAAACTGGAGGACAATTATACCACAGAAGTCCACCCACTGGAGTAAAGGTTCTGAGCACCACATCAGGCTTCGCCACCTGGGGGTCTGGCAGTGGGAGGAGGAATTCCCAGAGAATCAGACTTTGAAGGCTAACAGGATTTGATTACAGGTCTTTGACAAGACTGATGGAAACAGAGACTCCACTCTTGGAGGGCACACACAAATTAGTGTGTGCATCAGGAACCAAGGTGAAGGAGCAGTGACCCCAAAGGAGATTGAACCAGACATACTTGCTAGTGTTGGAGGGTCTCCTGCAGAGACAGGGGTCTGTAGCTCACCATGGGAAAAAGGACAATGGCAGCAGAAGTTCTGGGAAGTACTCCTTGGCATGAGCCCTCCCAGACTACGCCATTAGCCCCACCAAAGTGCCAGTAGCCTCCAGTGCTGGGTCACATCAGGCCAAAAAACCAACAGGGAGGGAACTCAGCCCCACCCATCAGCAGACAAGTGGATTAAAGTTTTACTGAGCTCTGCCCACCAGAGCAACACCCAGCTCTACACCCCACCAGATCCTCCCATCAGGAATTTTGCACAAGTCTCTTAGATAGCTTCATCCACAAGAGAGCAGACAGCAGAAGCAAGAAGAACTACAATCTTGCAGCCTGTGGAATGAAAACCACATTCACAGAAAGCTAGAAAAATGAAAAGGCAGAGGAAGATGAAGGAACAATATAAAACACCAGAAAAACAATTAAATGAAGTGGAGATAGGCAACCTTCCAGAAAAATAATTCATAAAAATGATAGTGAAGATGATACAGGACCTTAGAAAAATAATGGAGGCAAAGATCGAGAGGATGCAAGAAATGTTTAACAAAGACCTAGAAGAATTAAAAAAAACAAACACCTAGAAGAATTAATGAACAAACAAACAGAGATAAACAATACAATAACTGAAATGAAAAATACACTAGAAGGAATCAATACCAGAATAACTGAGGCAGAAGAAAAGATAAGTGCCCTGGAAGACAGTATGGTGTAATTCACTGCCATGGAACAGAATAAAGAAAAAGAAACAAAAGAAATGAAGACAGCTTAAGAGACCTCTGGGACAACATTAAATGCACCAACATTCACATAATAAGGGTCCCAGAAGGAGAAGAGAGAGAGAAAGGACCTGAGAAAATATTAGAAGAGATTATAGTGGAAAATTTCCCTAACAAACATGGGAAAGGAAATAATGACCTACGTCCAGGAAGTTCAGAGAGTCTCAGGCAGGCTAAACCCAAGGGGAAACTTGCTGAGACACATAGTAATCAAATTGACAAAAATTAAAATCAAAGAATAATTAAAAGCAACAAGGGGAAAATGACAAAAAATATACAAGAGAACTCCCATAAGGTTAACAGTTGATTTCTCAGCTGAAACTCTACAAGCCAGAAGGGAGTGGCATGATATATTTAAAGTGATGAAAGGGAAGAACCTACAACCAAGATTACTCTACCTGGCAAGGATCTCATTCAGATTCAGTGGAGAAATACAAAGCTTTACAGACAAGCAAAAGCTAAGATAATTCAGCACCACCAAACCAGCTCTACAACAAATGCTAAAGGAACTTCTTTAAGTGGGAAACACAAGAGAAGAAAAAGGACCTACAAAAACAAATGCAAAACAATTAACAAAATGGTAATAAGAACATACACATTGATAATTACCTTAAATGTAAATGGATTAAATGCTCCAACCAAATGACACAGGGTCGCTGAATGGATACAAAAACAAGATCCATATATATGCTGTCTACAAGAGACCCACTTCAGACCTAGGGACACATGAAGTCTGAAAGTGAGGGGATGGAAAAAGATATTCCATGTAAATGGAAATCAAAAGAAAGCTGGAGTAGCAATACTCATATCAGATAAAATAGACTTTAAAATAAAGAATGTTACACGAGACAAGGAAGGACACTACATAATGATAAAGGGATCAATCCAAGAAGAAGATATAACAATTATAAATATATATGCACCCAACATAGGAGCACCTCAATATGTAAGGTAAATGCTAACAGCTATAAAAGAGGAAAGTGACAGTAACACAATAATAGTGGGAAACTTTAACACCTCATTTACACCAATGGACAGATCATCCAGACAGAAAATTAATAAGGAAACACAGGCTTTAAATGACACATTGGACCAGATAGATTTACAGCACATTCCATCCGAAAACAGCAGATTATACATTGTTCTCAAGTGCACATGGAACATTCTCCAGGATAGATCACATCTTGGTCACAAATCAAGCCTCGGTAATTTTAAGAAAAGTGAAATCATACCAAGCATCTTTTCCAAATCAACGCTATGATATTAGAAATAAATTACAGAGGAAAAAACCGTAAGAAACACAAACACATGGAGGCTAAACAATACTTTACTAAATAACCAAGAGATCACTGAAGAAGTCAAAAAGGAAATTAAAAAAAAACAAACCTAGAGACAAATGACAATGAAAATACGATGATCCAAAACTTATGAGATGCAGAAAAAGAAGTTCTAAGAGGGAAGTTTACAGCAATACAATCCTACCTCAAAAAAAGAAAGATCTCAGATAAACAATCTCACCTTACACCTAAGGGAACTAGCGAAAGAAGGACAAACAAAACCCAAAGTTAGTAGAAGGAAAGAAATCATAAAGATCAGAGCAAAAATAAAGGAAATAGAAACAAAGAAAACCATAGCAAAGATCAATAAAACTAAAAGCAGGTTCTTTGAGAACATAAACAAAATTGATAAACCTTTAGCGAGACTCAACAAGAAAAAGAGGAAGAGGAGTCAAATCAAAAAAAAAAACAGAAGTGAAAAAGGAGAAGTTACAACGGACACCACGCAAATACACAGCATCACAAGAGACTACTACAAGCAACTCTATTCCAATAAAATGGACAACCTGGAAGAAATGGACGAATTCTTAGAAAGGTATAACCTTCCAAGACTGAACCAGGGAGAAATCGAAAATATGAACAGACCAATCACAAGTAATGAAATTGAAACTGTGATTAAAAATCTTCCAACAAAGAAAAGTTCAGGACCAGATGGCTTCACAGGTGAATTCTATTAAACATTTAAAGAAGAGCTAACACCTTTCCTTCTCAAACTCTTCCAAAAAATTGAAGAAGGAACACTTCCAAACTCATTCTATGAGGCCACCATTACCCAGATACAAAAACCAGACAAAGATACTACAATAAAATAAAAATGCAGATCAACATCCCTGTTGAATATAGATGCAAAAATCCTGAACAAAATACTAGCAAACAGGATCCAGCAATATATTAAAAGGCTCAAACACTGTGACTAATTAGGATTTGTCCCAGGGATGCAAGGATTCTTCAATAAAGGGAAATCAATCAATGTGATACACCACATTAACAAATTGAGGAATAAAAACCATATGATCATCTCAAAAGATGCAGAAAAAGCTTTTGGCAAAATTCAACACTTATTTATGATAAAAACTCTCCAGAAAGTGGCCATAGACGGAATCTACCTCAACATAATAAAGGCCATTTACAACAAACCCACAGCAAACATCATTTTCAATGGTGAAAAACTGAATGCATTTCCTCTAAGATCAGGAAGAAGACAAGGATGTTCACTCTAACCACTATTATTCAACATAGTTTTGGAAGTCCTAACCACGGCAATCAGAGAAGAAAAAGAAATAAAAGGAATACAAACTGGAAAAGAAGAAGTAAAACTATCACTGTTTGCAGATGACATGTTACTATACATAGATTCCTAAAGATGCCACCAGAGAACTATTAGAGCTAATCAAAGAATTTGGTAAAGTTGCAGGATACAAAATTAATGCACAGAAATCTCTTGTATTCCTATACACTAAAAACAAAAGATCAGAAAGAGAAATTAAGGAAATAATCCCATTCACCATTGCAACAAAAGGAATAAAATACCTACGAATAAACCTACCTAAGGAGATAAAAGATCTATACTCAGGAAACTATAAGACACTGATGAAAGAAATCAAAGACAACACAAACAGATGGAGATATATACCATGTTCTTGGATTACAAGAACTAATATTGTGAAAATGACTATATTTCCCAAAGCAATCTACAGATTCAATGCAATCCCTATCAAATTAACAATGTCATTTTTTACAGAAGTAGAACAAAAAATCTGAAAATTTATATGGAGACACAAAAGACCCAAAAGAGCTAAAGCAATCTTGAGGGGAAAAAAACAGAGATGGAGGAATCAGACTCCCTGACTTCAGACTATATTACAAAGCTATAGTTATAAAGACAATATGATACTGGCACAAAAACAGAAATATAGGTCAATGGAACAAGATAGAAAGCCCAGAGATAAAGGCATGTGCCTATGGTGAACTAATCTATGACAGAGGAGGCAAGGATCTACAGTGGAGAATGGACAGTCTCTTCATTAAGTGCTGCTGGGACAACTGGACAGCTACATGTAAAAGAATGATATTAGAACACTCCCTAACACCATACACAAAAATAAACTCAAAATGGATTAAAGACTTAAATGTAAGACAGAACAGTAAAGAACTCTTAGAGGAAAACATAAGAAGAACACTCTGACAAAAATTACAGCAAGATCTTTTTTGATCCACCTCCTAGAGCAATGGAAATAACAACAAAAATAAAGAGACAGGACGTAATGAAACTTAAAAGCTTTTTTATAGCAAAGGAAACTATAAACAAGATGAAAAGACAGCTCTCAGAATGGGAGAAAATATTTGTAAACGAATCAACAGACAAAGGATTAATCTCCAAAATATATAACAGCTCATGCAGCTCACTATTAAAAAAACAAACAACCCAATCAAAAAATGGAAAGAAGACCTAAATAGACATTTCTCCAAAGAAGACATAGAGATGGCCTAGAGGCACATGAAAATCTGCTCAACATCACTAATTATTAGAGAAATGCAAATCAAAACTACAATGAGGTATCACCTCACACCAGTTAGAATGGGCATCATCAGAAAATCTACAAACAACAAATGCTGGAGAGGGTGTGGAGAAAAGGGAACCCTCTTGCACTGTTGGTGGGAATGTAAATTGATACAGCCACTATGGAGAACAGTATGGAAGATCCTTAAAAAACTAAAAATAGAATTACCATATGATCCAGCAATCCCACTACTGGGCATATACCCAGAGAAAGCCATAATTCAAAAAGACACATGCACCCCAATGTTCATTGCAGCACTATTTACAGTAGGCAGGTCATGGAAGCAACCTAAATGCCCATCAACAGATGAATGGATAAAGAAGTTGTGGTACTTATACAATGGAATATTACTCAGCCATATAAAGGAACGAAATTGAGTCATTTTTTGAGATGTGGATGGATCTAGAGACTGTCATAGAGTGAAGTAAGTCAGAAAGAGAAAAACAAATATCCTGTATTAACGCATGTATGTGGAACCTAGAAAAATGGTACAGATGAACCAGTTTGCAGGGCAGAAGTTGAGACACAGATGTAGAGAACAAATGTATGGACACCAAGGGAGGAAAACTGTGGTGGGGTGGGGATGGTGGTGTGCTGAATTGGGCGGTTGGGATTGACATGTATACAGTGATGTGTATAAAATTGATGACTGATTTTTTTAAAAACCCATACATATTGGTAACTACCTTAAATGTAAATGGATTGAATTCTCCAGCCAAAAGACATAGACTGGCTGAATGAATAAAAAAAGAAGACCCATATATACACTGTATACAAGAGACCTACTTCAGATCTAGAGACACATACATACTGAAAGTGAGGGGCTGGAAAAAGATATTCCATGCAAATGGAAATCAAAAGAAAGCTGGAGTAGCAATACTCACATCAGCTGAAACAGTATGGAGCTGAAATATTGGTGGACAAATGATCAGAGTGGCTTTCAATTTGGGTAGTGTCCCAGAATAAGTCAGTTGCCCAGTATCATACTGTTGGTAAGTGGCAGGTCTTAGACTAGAACTTAGGTTGCCTTCCATAAATATCATGCATGCTTCATTACACCAAACTGCCCAGAAGAGCTTGCCTGACCTTGATAGACCCTCAAAATAATACATGGTTTAATTATATTTCTCGGGATAATTACCTAGAAACTCTCCAGGAGAAAGTTATGACTCTTCCTGACACTAATCTCCTTCCATCTGGAAATAAAGACAGAATAGAGGGAGATGGTGGATGGCCATTTGAACAGGGTCTTTGGTTTCACCTCTGAAAGCTTCATATCCAAATGCTTCTCAGGAAAAGCTGAATTATAGGGAGAGTGAAAATTCAATCCAATTGAAAACAATAAACTTTGATTTTTTGAACATTTTATTTGAAATAAATGGGAATGCTTGAGAGACTTGTAAGGCTAATGTATCAAAGGTTGTAGAAGACATGGTGACTAATGATTGATTCATTAGTTAGAACTCAAAGTTTTAGACAAATGGAGGTATTTTCCTGGGAGCTTGGACTAATTCAGAAAGAGAATCGAACAGTGAGTCAATAAGCTTGGTTTGGGGACTTCCACTTCCAACCATGAGCAATGGTGGCTGGACCTAACGTCTTACTTTAAACAACTAGAATAATATATTAAACAACTGTTGTAAGATATTGAACAAGATGCAACATAGAACTATGATCTCTGAGACCTGAGAATGAAGTGATGTCTATGATTTCCCTAGCTTACTGTCTGAAGACAGGGACTAGGCTAAAGCACCACAAGGGAAAACCCAATCAGCCCAGTGGTCTCACTGAATTGAGGAGACAGGAAATAGAATTCAGAGAGAGTAAGGCAGCTAGAATTTTAGGGACAGATTACCAGAGAGGAGTTAGCTGATTGGAGAGGGTACTTACTGACTGCAGAAAATGCCCCTTGAGATGTTAGCTAAGTAATGAATAGTGAACATATGTGAAAAAACTTCCCAAAGTCAGTGAAAGGACCAAAGTGTTTAGAGGAAACAATCC
Source organism: Balaenoptera acutorostrata (assembly GCF_949987535.1). Lineage (NCBI taxonomy): Eukaryota > Metazoa > Chordata > Mammalia > Artiodactyla > Balaenopteridae > Balaenoptera > Balaenoptera acutorostrata. The sequence continues at coordinate 56,254,409 of NC_080085.1, read as the reverse complement.
TTAGATAAAACATGGACCAGAAGAACTCCCCTGTTCCTATAAGCCAGACCTATAATTAATGGGTTATTAGGTAGAGAACTCAGAAGAAATTTGTCTCAGCAGCATAGAAAAACTAGCCTTAGACTAAATGCTGCTATATTCCTGTTTAACAAAGTTTAAAAACAATACCTGAAAGAATCAAACTGTTTCCAAGTAATTTAACTATGCCTCAAAACAAAGCTCACAAATACTTACAAGAATATAAAAATATACAGCATGAACCATTAAAACTAATCAATCAAACTTCATCAAACTTAATAACATCTGCTTCTCTAAAACCACAGTCTAGGAGCAAATATTTGCAAGTCACATGTTTGATAAATGACACGTATTCAGAATATATAAAGTAATCTTATAACTGAATAATAGTAAGATAAACAACCCAATAAAATAGGCAAATGACTAGGACAGACACTTTACCAAAGAATATGTGTGAATAAATAGTAAATTAGTACATGAAAAATTATTCTAAAACATTAGCCATTAGGGAAATACAAGTTGAAACCAAATTGAGATACCACTATAGAACTATTAGAATAGCTAAAAATAAAAAGATATATAAACACTAAGTGTTTATGATGATGTGGTAAATTGCGTGGTATGGTCACTTTGGAAACCAGTTTGGCACTTAATTATAAAGTTGAACATGCACTTACCATATGACCTATAAATCCCACTCCTAGGTATTCTCTCCATCTTCACTTCCACAGCTTTAGAGAAAATCCTCATAATGTCTTACTTGAACTGCTGTAATAACCTTTAAACTCCTCTTCTTCCTCGCACTGTTAGCTACCTCTCTTTTCTCCAAAATGCTGCTAGCTTCACTTTTTAAACACAAGATTCTAGTCTTGCTAGAAAGGTAGAGTACAAACTTCTTGTCTTGACTACACTTTCCTTTCTCTCCTCCTACTATCTTAATTTGACAATTCCACCCACTTTCAGGTTCCATTTTGTTCTACCACCTGAAACAAATATAAATGTCAATGTTCCCTGGTAGTTCATATTGAAGCCCTCTATGTCAGCCAGTTGTCTGAAGTGCAACTTATTGTTTTTTGGCATGGTTTCATTATGTCATGTCAAGCTGTTGTACTGCTGTAGAAATGGTAGCAGGTGGTGAAGTTGAAAAACCATGTAGATTTGGATAGGAAATTTAGCCATGTACAAGAGGAATATGTAGAGACAACTAATAAGTTGATTAAAAGGAAAGAAGAGGAGAGACTTTTGGAAAGAAGCCAAGATGAAATAGACCATATAGCCCTGACAGACAAAAAAATCATCATAGTTTCTTACTCTAATTTTTAGTTCCAATTCAAATTAATGTTGGTTTCCCTTGCTTTCTCTGTTCTCTTGCTAGTTTGAGTGGGATTTTGTTTCTTGCTACCAAAAACACCTAGCAAGTTATCTCCCTTCTCTTGAAAACAGCCAAGAAGCCCCAGTAACACCACTGTCTTCAGAGTTCCACATGCCTTGTGACCCTCCAGAGTCCATCATTGTATTATAAACCCCAACCACTTGATCATTTATTGTAATTTATCCCATGTATTTCTTCCCCCTATTCATCAAGCTAGAATTGTGGCATTCAAGTATTCCTGATACAAGTCTTTTCAAAGGTGCATTCCTATATAATGCAAAAGCCTTAACTTTTATTGAATAATTCCCTCTAGACAATGGGGCATGAACACCCTATACATATCAGCAAATTAAGGATACAGCATGTATGATGCCACTACCCCTTTCTGTAACCATGACAAACATTATTAAATTGTCATTACACTTTTTCCTGCTAAGGCCTAGTGTAGCCTCCAAATCCTTTTCAACAGGGCACCCAGGTAGTCATAAGTAATCAGTCAGAATTTGATCATGGAATAAAATATATTTAACATTCGTGATCTACTCTGTTCTTCAGAAGTGAATCTATGTTTGGATTTCCAAAGCCCATTCCTGTTTGGAAGTGGTAGGAAGTTAGGGGAGAACTCATGGCTTAGGTCCATCAAGCTCTGGGGACACCTAACTGGAAGGCTCTACTCTTTCAGACCCTGAAATCCAAGATCAGCCCTGTCTATGCATTCCAGTTAAATCAGTGTCACTCTTCTCTTAAGCCTGACAAATCTACCCAGTTCTGACACCAGAAGTTCCTACGAAGTTTTTACCTTTACTGAAGACTACTGCAGTAGTCTTGACATCTCCAGAACCACTGAACCACACTATAAGGGCCCATTTCATGACCGTAGGACAAGCATCATCTCACTCTAAACACCAGTACCTTTCTTTGGTTAGATCCACTTCACACACCCTGCTCCACCCTATCTTCCTGCTTCTCTAGGGCTGATATCAGTTGTCTTCTGGGACCCCAGGGGATAGGCCCAGATAGGTCCCCTGGACCAGGGAAGATGAAGCCTGGGTTCTTTAAAAACTCCTTTCCCATGTTATAAGAATCCCAGGACTTGCTATGAGGGCCCTAGATCTGGATAATTTTGACCTTGGGCTTCCTACCCCATGAAGCTTACTATACTCCACCTGTGACTAGATCTGTCTCCAGACCTGCTGAATATGAAGTCTGTTTGCTTCAAACTGGAATTCATAAATCCATGGTGAAGCCCTAGGTAAGTTCTTAGATACCTCTTGGGTGAAAACTGAGTCTCACTTGTTGCCTGAAATACATGCTCCTTGATCTGAGACAACAAAAGAGAGAGAGAAGAATTTTTTGTCTCTCTGAGTCCTCTTTGACCTACCCTCCTAGGCACAGCTGATCACCATCCTTAAAACTTCTGTTTTGACCAGTGGATCAACTCATTACTGTGTATTAGTTTGTCTACTGGGCTAACCTTGATGTAAGGTTTATGAATATCTGTATCTTGTGACTTCCATAAATGGCCAGTTGATATTTAAAACACATATATATGGAATCTAAGAAAAAAAAAAAAGGTTCTGAAGAACCTAGGAGCAGGACAGGAATAAAGATGCAGACATAGAGAATGGACTTGAGGACACGGGGAGAGGGAAGGGTAAGCTGGGGCGAAGTTAAAGAGTGGCATGGATATATATACACTACCCAATGTAAAATAGAGAGCTAGTGGGAAGAAGATGCATAACACAGGGAGATCAGCTCAGTGCTTTGTGACCACCTAGAGGGGTGGGATAGGGAGGGTGGGAGGGAGATGCAAGAGGGAGGAGATATGGGGATGTATGTATATGTATAGCTGATACACTTTCTTATACAGCAGAAACTAACACACCATTGTAAAGCATTTATACTCCAATAAAGATGTTAAAAACGAAAAAGAAAAAGAAAAGCAAACAAACAAACACTAAATGACGATTTGAGAATGGCATATTGCTTCCAGATTTTGATGTGTGTGGGAAAATACCATTGCAATGAAAATCTTGGAAATTTACTGTAACAAGTCAGTCAACAGTTTATTAAAACCAAGTTGTACAGACTAATAAATATTTTCCACAATAAAGAGAGAGAGAGAGAAAAAAAAAGAGAGAGAGACTACTTGTTAAATTTTTTTCTGCTGAGTATTTCAACCTTTTGAAAGTTGTCCCTGCCCTAATTGATGTGGCTGTCAATCATGTTAATCCATCTCTTCAATAAAGTGGTAATGTGACACAAGCTACTCAATCAGAATGACCCCATTAACATACCAATTTGTTTAGAGATGGACACATAAGTCAAACTGGGGCAGTCAGAGTCTTCTCTGGGATATTACCTGGAGTAATTAGGAGAAAGACATTTTTCTCTAGGATCAAAAACTTTTTTCTGTTTCTGCACTACGGGGCTTGCAGGATCTCAGTTCCCTGACCAGGAATTGAACTCGAGCCACAGCAGTGAAAGCCCAGAATCCTAACCACCAGGCCACCAGGGAACTCCCCGAAACTTTTTAAATTAAACATTAAAAAATATTTTTTAGATAATGGTAGATAATTTTACATGCAGTTGTAAGAAATAATACAGAAAGATACCATGTACTTTTTACCTTATTTCCTTCAAAAGGAAAACCTTGCATCATCACAAACAGGATATTGACATTGATGTAGTCAGTATACAGAACAGTTCCATCACTACAAGAATCCCTTCTGTTGCTATTTTATAGCCACACTCATCACCCCCCACCAACCCTACCCCTACCATCTTTATCCCCTGGCAACCATTCCTCTGTTCTCCCATTTTAAAAGTTTATTATTTCAAGAATGTTATAATATAAATGAAATCATACAGTTTGTGGTATTTGGGGAGTGACTTTTTTCATTCAGCATAATTCCCTTGAGATACATCCAAGCTGTTGCATATATTAATAGCTTATTCTTTGTTATTTTTAAGTAGTATTCCGAAGTACCTTGGTCTGTTTAACCATTCACCTATTGAAGGACATCTGAGTTTTTCCCAGTATTTTGCTATTATGAAGCTACTGTGAAAAAGCTACTGTGAAAATTCCTGTACAAATTTTTGCATGGATGTAAGTTTTATTTCTCTGAGATAAATATCTGAGTGCAATAGCAATAGCAGGGTCAGATGGTAATTGTATGTTTAAATTTTCAAGAAACTGCCACACTGTTCTCAAGAGTGACTGTCTGTACCACAGTAAAATTCCCACCAGCAATGTGAGGGATCCAGTTATTCCACATTCTCACCAGCATTTGGTATTGCCCCTATTTTTTTTTTTATTTTAGTCATTCTAATGTGTAGTGATATCTCATTGTAGTTTTAATTCGCATTTCTTTAATAGCTAATAATGTTGAATATCTTTTAATGTGCTTATATGCCATCATCAGTGAAGATATATCGTTTTTAAAATTAATTTTTATTGGAGTATAGTTGCTTTACAATGTTGTGTTCGTTTCTACTGTACAGCGAAATGAATCAGCTATACATATACACATACCACCTATTTTATGGATTTCCTTCCCATTTTGATCACCACAGTGCATTAAGTGGAGTTCCCTGTGGGATACAATATGCCCTCATTAGTTGTCTATTCTATACATAGTATCAATAGTGTAAATGTGTCAATCCCAATCTTTCAAGAGATATATCATTTTTAGTGAAATGCCTTTCATGTCTTTTGTCCATTTTCTAATTAGATTGTTTGTTTCTACTGTTGAGTTTTAACAATTCTTCATATATTCTAGATAACATTTGTTGGATATGCAGTCTGCGAGGATTTTCTCCCAGTCTGTAACTTGTCTTTTCATCCTTTTCACAGGGTCTTTCACAAAGTAAAAGTTTTTTGTGTGTTTTTAATTATTCAAATAAGTTCCAGTTTACCAATTCTTTCTTTTATGGATCATGCTTTTGGTGTTAAGTCCCAAAACCCATTGCCTAGCCCTAGATCCCAAAGATTTTCTCATATTTTGAAAAAATGTTTTATCGACTTACATTTATAGTTTTATGTTTTACATTTGCATATATCAATGTTGTAATTTTCACTATTTAGATCCTATACATGCTTTGTTAAGTTTACAACTAAATATAAAACTGTAATGATTATAAATTGCCTTGTGTTTTTAATTTCAGTTTCAAAATGATTGTTGCTAATATATATAAATGAGATTGATTTTTCTCTCTCTTCTGTACTGTAATTTGCTGAAATCATTTGTTAGTTCCAGGAGGGATTTTTCCCTAGATTCATTGGGATTTTCTTTGTAGACAATCATTTCATCTGTAAATAACAACAGCTTTATTTCTTCCTTTCCAATCTATATGTCTTTCATTTATTTTCTTGCCTTGTTGAAGTGGCTAGAATTTTCAGTACTATGTAGGGATAAAACTGGTGAGAGTGGACATGCTTGCCTTGTTTCCACTATGAGGGGGTTAACATTCAGTTGTTTAACATTCAAAATAATGATAGTTACAGGTTTTTTGATGGATGCTCTTTATTAATTTGAGGAAGTTTCCTTCTATTTCAAGCTTTCAGAGTTTTTCTCTTTTTTATCATGAACAACTATTGGATTTTGTGAAATGTTTTTTTTTTGTTTTAGTTTATTTGATCAGATTATCATTATCTTATTATCTGATCATTTTCTTTATCTTGATGATATGGTGGATTGCATTAATGGACTTATAAAAATATTTTATATTGGAGTATAGTTGATTAACAATACTGTGTCAGTTTCAGGTGTACAGCAAAGTGATTCAGTTATACATATACATTTATCTATTATTTTCCAGCTTCTTTTCCCTTTTAGGTTGTTAAAGAATATTGAGCAGAGCTCCTGTGCTATATAGTAGGTCCTTGTTGGCTATCTACTTGAAATATAGTAGTGTGTATATGTCAATCCCAAATGCCAAAATTTCTCTCTCCCCACCACATTTCCCCTATGGTAACCATAAGTTTGTTTTCTAAGTCTGTGACTCTGTTTCTGTTTTATAAATTTGTTTGCTTGTTTGTTTGTTTAGATTCTGCATATAAGCAATATCATATGCTATTTGTCTTTGTCTGACTTACTTCACTTAGTATGATAATCTCCAGGTCCATCTGTAATATGTTGCTGGAAATGGCATTATTTCATTCTTTTTAATGGCTGAGTAATATTCCATTGTATATATGTACCACATCTTCTTTATCCATTCCTCTGTTGATGGATATTTAGGTTGCTTCCATGTCTTGGCTACTGTAAACAGTGCTGCAATGAAACTTGGGGTTCATGTATCCTTTTGAACCATGGTTTTCTCCATATATATGCCCAGGACTGGTATTGCTGGATCATATGGTAGCTCTATTTTTAGTTTTTTAAGGAATCTCCATACTGTTCTCAATAGTGGCTGTACCAGTTTACATTCTGACCAACAGTGTAGGAGGGTTCCCTTTACTCCACAGCCTCTCCAGCATTTATTGTTTGCAGACTTTTTGATGATGGCCATTCTGACTGGTGTGAGGTGATATCTCATTGTAGTTTTGATTTGCATTTCTCTAATAATTAGCAATATTGAGCATCCATTCATGTGCCTCTTGGCCATCTGTATGTCTGCTTTGGAGAAATGCCTATTTAGGTCTTCTGCCCATTTTTTGATTGGGTTATTATTATTATTATTATATTTTGATATTGAGCTGCATGAGTTGTTTGTAAACTTTGGAGATTAATCCCTTGTCAGTCACATCATTTGCAAATATTTTCTCCCATTCTGAGGGTTGTCTTTTCATCTTGTTTATGGTTTCCTTTGCTGTACAAAAGGTTTTAAGTTTCATTAGGTCCCATTTGTGTATTTTTGTTTCTATTTCCATTACTCTAGGAGACAGATCAAAAAAGATATTGCTGTGATTTATATCAAAGAGTGTTCTGCCTATGTTTACTGTAAGAGTTTTATAGTATCAGGTTTTATATGATACTATACTATTAGGTATTTAATCCATTTGAGTTTATTTTTCTGTATGGTGTTAAAGGATGTTCTACTGTCATTTTTTACATGTAGCTGTCCAGTTTTCCCAGCACCATTTATTGAAGAGTCTGTCTTTTCTCCATTGTATATTCTTGCCTCCTTAGTCCTAAATTAATTCACCATAGGTGCATGGGTTTATTTCTGGGCTTTCTATCCTGTTACGTTTCTCTATATTTTTGTTTTTGTGCCAGTATCATACTGTTTTGATGACTGTAGCTTTGTAACACAGTCTGAAGAGGAATCAGGGAGCCAGATTCCTCCAGCTCTGGTTTTCTTTCTCAAGATTGCTTTGAATATTGGGGGTCTTTTGTATGTCCATACAAATTTTTAAATTTTTTGTTCTAGTTCTGTGAAAAATGCCTTTGGTAATGTGATAGGGATTGCACTGAATTGTAGATTGCTTTGGGTAGTATAGTCATTTTGACAATATTGATTCTTCCAACCCATGGTATATCTTTCCATCTGTTTGTGTCATCTTCAATTTCTTTTAATAGCGTCTTATAGTTTTCAGAGTACAGGCGTTTTGTCTCCTTAGGTAGGTTTATTCCTAGGTATTTTATTCTTTTTGATGTGATGTTAAATGAGATTGTTTACTTAATTTCTCTTTCTGGTCTTTTGTTGTTAGTGTATAAGAATGTAAGAGATTTCTATGTATTAATTTTGTACTCTGCAATCTTACTAGATTCATTGATGAGCTCTACTAGTTTTCTGGTAGCATCTTTAGAACTTTCTACATATACTATCATGTCATCTGCAAACAGTGACAGTTTTAATTCTTCCTTTCCAATTTAGATTCCTTTTATTTCTTTTTCTTCTCTGATTGCCATGGCTGGGACTACCAAAACTGTGTTGTGTGAAAGTGGTGACAGTGAATATCCTTGTCTTGTTCGTGATCTTAGAGAAAAGGCTTTCAGATTTTTACTATTGAGTATGATGTTAACTATTGGTTTGTCATATATGGCCTTGATTATGGTGAGGTATGTTCCCTCTATGCCCAGTTTCTGGAGAGTTTTTATCATAAATGGGTATTGAATTTTGCCAAAAGCTTTTTCTGCATCTATTGAGATGATCATATGGTTTTTATTCTTCATTTTGTTAATGTGGTGTATCACACTGATTTGTGGATGTTGAAAAAGCCTTGCATCCCTAGGATAAATCCCACTTGATCATGTTGTATGATCCTTTTAATGTATTGTTGGATTGGGTTCCTTGTATTTTGTTGAGGATTTATGCATCTATGTTCATCAATGATATTGGCCTGTAATTTTCTTTTTCTGTGGTATATTTTTCTGGTTTTGGTATAAGGGTGATTGTGGCCTCATAGAATGAGTTTGGTAGTGGTCCTTTCTCTGCAATTTTTTGACATAGTTTCAGAAGGATGTGTTACTCTTCTGTAAATATTTGATAGAATTTGCCTGTGAAGCCATCAGGTCCTGAACTTTTCTTTTTTAGTAATTTTTAAATTACAGTTTCAATTTCAGTACTTGTGATTGGCCTGTTCATATTCTCTGTTTCTTCCTGGTTCAGTCTTGAAAGATTGTTTCTTTCTAAGAATTTGTCCATTTCTTCCAGGTGGTCCATTTTATTGGCATATAGTTGAGTGCAGTACTCTCTCTTTTTTTTTAACATCTTTATTGAAGTATAATTGCTTTACATTGTTGTGTTACTTGTTGCTGTATAACAAAGTGAATCAGCTATATGTATATATATATCCCCATATCCCCTCCCTCTTGTGTCTCCCTCCCACCTTCCCTATCCCATCCCTCTATGTGGTCACAAAGCACTGAGCTGCTCTCCCTGTGCTATGCAGCTGCTTCCCACTAGCTACCTATTCTACATTTGGTAGTGTATATATGTCAATGCCACTCTCTCACTTCGTCTCAGCTTACACTTCCCCCTCCCCATGTCCTCAACTCCATTCTCTACATCTACATCTTTATTCCTGTCCTGCCCTTAGGTTCTTCAGAACTATTTTTTTTTCAATTCCACATATATGCACTAGTATACGGTATTTGTTTTTCTCTTTCTGACTTACTTCACCCTGTATGATGGACTCTAGGTCATCCTTTGTATTTCTGTGCTGTCCATTGTAACTTCTCCTTTTTCATTTCAAACTTTATTGATTTGAGTGCTCTCCCTTTTTTTCTTGATGAGTCTGGCTAAAGGTTTCTCAATTTTGCTTACCTTTTCAAAGAACAAGTTTTTAGTTTCATTGATCTTTTCTATTATTTTCTTCGTCTCTGTGATCTTTTCTATTATTTTCTTCGTCTCTGTTTCATTTATTCCTGCTCTGATCTTTATGATTTCTTTCCTTCTACTAACTTTGGGTATTGTTTGTTCTTCTTTCTCTTGTTGCTTTAGGAGTAAAGTTAGTTTTTTTATTTGTGATTTTTCTTGTTTCCTGAGGTAAGATTGTATTGCTCTGATCTTCCCTCTTAGGATTGCTTTTGCTGTGTCCCATAGGTTTTGGATCATTGTGCTTATATTTTCATTTGTCTCTATAGGTATTTTTTTGATTTCCTCTTTTATTTCTTCAGTTGTTCATTGGTTGTTTAGTAGCATAGTGTTTAGCTTCCATGTGTTTGTTTTTTTTTACATTTTTTTTCTGTAGTTGATTTCTAATCTGATAGCTTTGTGGTTAGAAAAGATGCTTGATATGATTTCAATTTTCTTAAGTTTACTGAGGCTCGCTTTATGGCCTAGCATGAGACCAGTCCTGGAGAATGTTCCACGTGCATTTGAGAAGAATGTATATTCTGCTGCTTTTGGATGGAATGCTCTATAAATATCAATTAATTCCATCTGGTCTAATGTGTCATTTAAGGCGTTTCCCTATGAATTTTCTGTCTTGATGAAAGTGGGGTGTTAGAATGCCCCACTATTACTGTGTTACTGTTGATTTCTCCTTTTATGGCTGTTAGTATATGCCTTATATATTGAGGTGCTCCTATGTTGGGTACATATATATTTAAAATTTTTATATCTTCTTCTTGGGTTGATCTCTTGATCATTTTTTAGTGTCCTTCTTTTTCTCTTGTAACAGTCTTTATCTTAAAGTCTATTGTGTCTGATATGAGTTTTGCTACTCCAGCTTTCTTTTAATTTACATTTGCATGGCATAGCCTTTTCCATTTTCTCACTTTCAGTCTGCATGTGTCCCTAGATTTGAAGTGGATCTCCTGTAGACAGCATATATATGGGTCTTGTTTTTGTTTCCATTCAGCCAGTCTGTGTCTTTGGTGGGAGCATTTAATCAGTTTATGTTTAAGGTAGTTATCGATATTTTAAGTTCTTATTGCCATGTTGTTAATTGTTTTAGGTTTGTTTTTGTAGGTCATTTTCTTCCCTTCTTTTGTTTGCTTCTCTTGTGATTTTTTTTTTAAGAAATTCACATTCTTTCATTCATTTATTTATTTATTTATTTATTTATTTATTTATGACTGTGTTGGGTCTTCATTTCTGTGTGAAGGCTTTCTCTAGTTGTGGCAAGTGGGGACCACTCTTCATCGTGGTGCGCGGGCCTCTCACCATCGCGGCCTCTCTTGTTGCGGAGCACAGGCTCCAGATGCGCAGGCTCAGTAATTGTGGCTCACAGGCCCAGTTGCTCCGTGGCATGTGGGATCTTCCCAGACCAGGGCTTGAACCCGTGTCCCCTGCATTGGCAGGCAGATTCTCAACCACTGCGCCACCAGGGAAGCCCTTCTCTTGTGATTTGATGACTAATTTTAGTGTTGTGTTTGGATTACTTTTTCTTTTGTGTGTATGTATTTATTGTAGATTTTCAGTTTGCAATTACCATGAGGTTTTGATATAGCAGTCTATATATAAACAAGATTGTTTGAGCTGCTGGACTTTTAATTTCAAATGCATTTCCAATATCCTGCATCTGTACTTTCCTCTTCTCATGATTGCTGCTTTTGATATCATATTTGTGGGTAGATGATTTCCAACATTTACTGTATGATTGCCTTTACCAGTGAGCTTTTCCATTCATAATTTTCTTGTTTCTAGTTGTGACCTTTTCTTTTCCGCTTAGAGAATTTCCTTTAGCGTTTGTTGCAAAACTGGTCTGGGGGTGCTGAGTTCTCTTAGCTTTTGTTTATCTGCAAAGCTTTTGATTCTCTGTTGAATCTGAATGAGATCTTTGTTGGGTAGAAGATTCTTAGTTGTAGATTCTTCCCTTTCATCACTTTAAATGTATCATACCATTCCCTTCTGGCCTTCAGTGTAGTTTCTGCTGAGAAGTCTGCTGATAACCTTACGGTAATTCCCTTTTATGTTGTTTGTTACTTTTCCCTTGTTACTTTTAATATTTTTTCTTTGGCTTTAATTTTTGTCAGTTTGATTATTATGTGTCTCATCATGTTCCTCCTTGGGTTTATCCTGACTGGACTCTCTGCACTTCTTGGATTTGGGTGGATGTTTTCTTTTCCAAATTAGTGAAGTTTTCAGCTATTATCTCTTCAAATATTTTGTCAGGTACTTTCTCTTTCTCTTCTCCTTCTAGGACCCCTATGTCCTAGATAGGACAAATGCAAATGTTTGTGCATTTAATGCTCTCCCAGAGGTCTCTTAGACTGTCCTCATTTCTTTTCACTCTTTTTTCTTTATTCTGTTCCATGCTAGTGATTTTCACCATTCTATCTTCCAGCTCACTTATCCGTTCTTCTGCCTCAGTTATTCTGCTATTGATTCCTTCTAGTGTATTTTTCATTTCAGTTATTTTATTGTTCAGCTCACTTTGTTTGTTCTTTAGTTCTTCTAGTTCTTTTTTAAACATTTCTTGTATATCCTCTCATTCTGTTCCTCCATTCTTTTTCCAAGATCTTGGATCATCTTTACTATCATTATTCTGAATTTTTTTTGTGTGTGTAGATTGCCTATCTCCACTTTACTTAGTTGTCTTCTTGGGGTTTTATGTTTTTCCTTCATCTGTTGACATATTCCTCTGCCATCTCATTGTTTCTAACTTTCTGTGATTCTGGTTCCAATTCCACAAGCTACAGGACTGTAGTTCTTTTTGCTTCTGCTGTCTGTCTCCCTCGCTTGTGCAGGTCTCCTAGAGAGAGGGACTGGTACCTGCCCACTGCTGTGTGGAGCTAAGGCTTGTTGCTTTGGTGGGTAGGGCCATGTCAGGATGTGCATTTCATGGGCAGCTGTGTGTTCAAGATGACTTTAAATTGCCTGTCTGCTGATGGATTTGGCAGTGCTCCTGCTCTGTTTGTTGTTTGGCCTGAGGCTTCCCAGCACTGGAGTCTACAGGCTCTTGGGTGGGACCAGGGCTTGGTGAGAAAATAGCAGCCTCTAAGAAGGCTCATGCCAATGAGTAGTCTGCAGAACTATGCTGCCAGTGTCCGTGTCCCCACAGTGAGCCACAGACGCCCTTGCCTCTTCAGGAGACCCTCCAATACTAGCAGGTAAGTCTGGACCTGTCTCTTATGAGGTCACCACGTTATTCCCTGGGTCCTGGTGTGCACAAGACCCTGCATGCACTCTCCAAGAGTGCAGTTTCTGTTTACCCCAGTTCTGTGGAATTCTTGTGATCAAACCCCACTGGACTTCCAAGCCAGATTCTCTGGGGGCTTCTTCTCCTGTTGCCAGACCCCCAGGCTAGGGTGCCTGATGTGGGGCTCAGAACTTTCACTCCTGTGGGAGAACCTCTGTGGTACAATTCTTTTCCCATTCGTAAGTGGCCCACCTGACTTTTATGGGATTTGATTTTATAGTGATTGCACCCATCTTACCATCTCATTGTGGCTTCTTCCTTGTCTTTGGATGTAGGGTATCTATTTTGGTAGTTTCCAGCATTTTTTTTTTTTTTTTTTGTCAATGATTGTTCAGCACTTAGTTGTGATTCTGGTGTTTCCATAAGAAGAGGTGAGCTCATGTCCTACTCTGCTGTATTGTCTCTTTCTCGTGAATGAACTATCTCTGACTTTTGAATAGATGGTCAGGGGAGGGGAAAATTGCAGGTGCATCAGGATCAATTGTGAGGCCTTTACATGAAGGAGGTGATTGTGTTTTGAACTAGGGAAAAAACAATAGATATGAAAAGGAATGGTCAGGGTCTGAAATACTTTGAAAATAAACGGAACTTGCTAGTGGCGTTGACGTGTGGATATCAGGGAACTAATACTATATATCTCACATTTATGTAACAGTTATATGCCAAGTGGCTCTGTGAAATATTTAATACAATTATTATTCCTATTTTACAGAGGAGAAAAGAGACTTCGAGGAATGATTTACTAGTATTGGGGAGGAAGAAATTTTCCTCTACCCTTCTAAGTTCTTCTGGACTCTCTAAGAATTAAACTGACATGAGACAGATTAACAGGAGGAAATCTAATAAAGTTTAATAACATGTATACATGGGAGAGATCTAGAAAAACTGAGTAACTCATCAAAATGGTTAAAGCCCTTACCTTAAATGCAATCTTTAGACAAAGACAAAAGTGGCTGTTGCAGGCTGTGATGTGGGACTTCAATGGGGAAGATAGCAATTTGCATGGAGATAGAAAAGCAAATGTTTGGTAAACAAACATTTGCTGGGCCATGCATAAATAATGGGATACAAAGTGAACACTGATTTCCAGGCCCTGGCAAGTTTTGCCCCATGACATTTAGCCCATAGTTTTTGTAGATGTCTTTGATGATAGCTCTATTCTGGGGATAAGTCCTCTATCTAAATTCTTTTTTTTTAAACATCTTTATTGCAGTATAATTGCTTTACAATGGTGTGTTAGTTTCTGCTTTATAACAAAGTGAATCAGTTATACATATACATATGTTCCCATATCTCTTCCCTCTTGCATCTCCCTCTCTCCCACCCTCCCTATCCCACTCCTCTAGGTGGTAACAAAGCACTGACTGATCTCCCTGTGCTATACGGTTGCTTCCCACTAGCTATCTATTTTAGGTTTGGTAGTGTATATATGTCCATGCCACTCTCTCACTTTGTCACAGCTTACCCTTCGCCCTCCCCATATCCTCAAGTTCATTCTCTACTAGATCTGTGTCTTTATTCCAGTCTTACCACTAGGTTCTTCATTACCTTTTTTTTCCCATTAAATTCCATATATATATATGTTAGCATACTGTATTTGTTTTTCTCTTTCTGACTTACTTCACTCTGTAGGACAGACTCTAACTCCATCCACCTCACTACAAATAACTCCATTTCGTTTCTTTTTATGGCTGAGTAATATTCCATTGTATATATGTGCCACATCTTCTTTATCCATTCATCTGATGATGGACACTTAGGTTGCTTCCATGTCCTGCCTAGTGTAAATAGAGCTGCAATGAACATTTTGGTACATGACTATTTTTGAATTATAGTTTTCTCAGGGTATATGCCCAGTAGTGGGATTACTAGATCGTATGGTAGTTCTATTTTTAGTTTTTAAGGAACCTCCATATTGTTCTCCATAGTGGCTGTACCAATTTACATTCCCACCAACAGTGCAAGAGGGTTCCCTTTTCTCCACACCCTCTCCAGCATTTATTGTTTGCAGATTTTCTGATTATGGCCATTCTAACTGGTGTGAGGTGATACCTCAATGTAGTTTCGATTTGCATTTCTCTAATGATTAGTGATGTTGAGCATTCTTTCATGTGTCTGTAGGCCATCTGTATATCTTCTTTGGAGAAATGTCTATTTAGGTCTTCTGCTCATTTTTGGATTGGGTTGTTTGTTTTTTTCTTATTGAGATGCATTAGCTGCTTGTAAATCTTGGAGATTAATCCTTTGTCAGTTGCTTCATTTGCAAATATTTTCTCCCATTCTGAGGGTTGTCTTTTGGTCTTGTTTATGGTTTCCTTTGCTGTGCAAAAGCTTTTAAGTTTCATTAGGTCCCATTTGTTTATTTTTGGTTTTATATCCATTTCTCTAGGTGCGGGGCCAAAAAGGGTGTTACTGTGATTTATGTCATAGAGTGTTCTGCCTATGTTTTCCTCTAAGAGTTTGATAGTGTCTGGCCATACATTTAGGTCTTTAATCCATTTTGAGCTTATTTTTGTGTATGGTGTTAGGGAGTGTTCTAATTTCATACTTTTACATGTACCTGTCCAGTTTTCCCAGCACCACTTATTGAAGAGGCAGTCTTTTCTCCACTGTACATGCTTGCCTTCTTTATCAAAGATATGGTGACCATATGTGTGTGGGTTTATCTCTGGGCTTTCTATCCTGTTCCATTGATCTATATTACTGTTTTTGTGTCAGTACCATACTGTCTTGATTACTGTAGTTTTGTAGTATACTCTGAAGTCAGGGAACCTGATTCCTCCAGCTTCATTTTTCGTTCTCAAGATTGCTTTGGCTATTCAGGGTCTTTTGTGTTTCCATACAAATTGTGAAATTTTTTGTTCTAGTTCTGTGAAGAATGCCAGTGGTAGTTTGATAGGGATTGCAATGAATCTGTAGATTGCTTTGGGCAGTAGAGTCATTTTCACAATGTTGATTCTTCCAATCCAAGAACATGGTATATCTCTCCATCTATTTGTATCATCTTTAATTTCTTTCATCAGTGTCTTATAATATTCTGCATACAGGTCTTTAATCTCCTTAGGTAGGTTTATTCCTAGATATTTTATTCTTTTTGTTGCAATGGTAAATGGGAGTGTTTTCCTAATTTCACTTTCAGATTTTTCATCATTAGTGTATAGGAATGCAAGAGATTTCTGTGCATTAATTTTGTATCCTGCTACTTTACCAAATTCATTGATTAGCTCTAGTAGTCTTCTGGTAGCATCTTTAGGATTCTCTACGTAGAGTATCATGTCATCTGCAAACAGTGACAGCTTTATTTCTCTTCTTCGGATTTGGAGTCCTTTTATTTCTTTTTCTTCTCTGATTGCTGTAGCTAAAACTTCCAAAACTATTTTGAATAATAGTGGTGACAGTGGGCAACCTTGTCGTGTTCCTGATCTTAGTGCAAATGGTTTCAATTTTTCACCATTGAGGACGAATTTGGCTGTGGGTTTGTCATATATGGCCTTTATTACGTTGAGGAAAGTTCCCTCTATTCCTACTTTCTGCAGGGCTTTTATCATAAATTGGTGTTGAAATTTGTCAAAAGCTTTCTCTGGCTCTATTGAGTTGATCATGTGGTTCTTCTCCTTCAATTTGTTAATATGGTGTATCACATTGATTGATTTGCGTATATTGAAGAATCCTTGCATTCCTGGAATAAGCCCCACTTGATCATGGTGTATGATCCTTTTAATGTGCTGTTGGATTCTGTTTGCTAGTATTTTGTTGAGGATTTTTGCATCTATGTTCATCAGTGATATTGAACTGTAGGTTTCTTTCTTTCTGACATCTTTGTCTGGTTTTGGTGTCAGGGTGATGGTGGCCTCGTAGAATGATTTGGGGAGTGTTCCTCCCTCTGCAATATTTTGGAAGTGTTTGAGAAGGATAGGTGTTAGCTCTTCTCTAAATGTTTGATAGAATTCGCCTGTGAAACCATCTGGTCCTGGGCTTTTGTTTGTTGGAAGATTTTTAATCACAGTTTCAATTTCAGTGCTTGTGATTGGTCTGTTCATATTTTCTATTTCTTCCTGGTTCAGTCTCGGCAGGTTGTGCATTTCCAAGAATTTGTCCATTTCTTCCAGGTTGTCCATTTCATTGGCTTAGAGTTGCTTGTAGTAATCTCTCACGATCTTTTGTATTTCTGCAGTGTCAGTTGTTACTTCTTTTTCATTTCTAATCCTATGCATTTGAGTATTCTCCCTTTTTTTTCTTAATGTGTCTGGCTAATGGTTTATCAATTTTGTTTATCTTCTCAAAGAACCAGCTTTTAGTTTTATTGATCTTTGCTGTCGTTTCCTTCATTTCTTTTTCATTTATTTCTGATCTGATGTTTATGATTTCTTTCCTTCTGCTAGCTTTGGGTTTTTTTTTTTGTTCTTCTTTCTCTAATTGCTTTAGGTGCAAGGTTAGGTTGTTTATTCGAGATGTTTCCTGTTTCTTGAGGTAGGCTTGTATTGCTGTATAATTCCCTCTTAGAACTGTTTTTGCTACATTCCATAGGTTTTCGTTGTCGTATCTCCATTGTCAATTGTTTCTAGGTATTTTTTTTTTTTCTGAAACATCTTTATTGAAGTATAATTGCCTTACAATAGTGTGTTAGCATCTGCTTTATAACAAAGTGAATCAGTTATACATATACAATATGTTCCCATTTCTCTTCCCTCTTGCATCTCCCTCCCTCCCACCCTCCCCATCCCACCCCTCTAGGTGGTCACAAAGCACCGAGCTGATCTCCCTGTGCTATGCGGCTGCTTCCCACTAGCTATCTATTTTACATTTGGTAGTGTATATATGTCCATGACACTCTCTTACCCTGTCACATCTCACCCCACCCCCTCCCCATATCCTCAAGTCCATTCTCTAGTAGGTCTGTGTCTTTATTCCTGTCTTGCCACTAGGTTCTTCATGGCCTTTTTTTTTCCCCTTAGATTCCATATATATGTGTTAGCATACTGTATTTGTTTTTCTCTTTCTGACTTACTTCACTCTGTATGACAGACTCTAACTCCATCCACCTCATTACAAATACCTCCATTTCATTTCTTTTTATGGCTGAGTAATATTCCATTGTATATATGTGCCACATCTTCTTTATCCATTCATCTGTCGATGGACACTTAGGTTGCTTCCATGTCCTGGCTATTGTAAATAGAGCTGCAATGAACATTTTGGTACATGACTCTTTTTGACCTATGGTTTTCTCAGGGTATATGCCCAGTAGTGGGATTGCTGGGTCGTATGGTAGTTCTATTTGTAGTTTTTTAAGGAACCTCCATACTGTTCTCCATAGTGGCTGTATCAATTTACATTCCCACCAACAGTGCAAGAGTGTTCCCTTTCCTCCACACCCTCTCCAGCATTTACTGTTTCTAGATTTTTTGATGATGGCCATTCTGACTGGTGTGAGATGATATCTCATTATAGTTTTGGTTTGCATTTCTCTAATGATTAATGATGTTGAGCATTCTTTCATGTGTCTGTTGGCCATCTGTATATCTTCTTTGGAGAAATGTCTATTTAGATCTTCTGCCCATTTTTGGATTGGGTTGTTCGTTTTTTTGTTATTGAGCTGCATGAGCTGCTTGTAAATCTTGGAGATTAATCCTTTGTCAGTTGCTTCATTTGCAAATATTTCCTCCCATTCTGAGGGTTGTCTTTTGGTCTTGTTTATGGTTTCCTTTGCTGTGCAAAAGCTTTTAAGTTTCATTAGGTCCCATTTGTTTATTTGTGTTCTTATTTCCATTTCTCTGGGAGCTGGGTCAAAAAGAATCTTGCTGTGATGTATGTCATAGAGTGTTCTGCCTATGTTTTCCTCTAAGAGTTTGATAGTGTCTGCCCTTACACTTAGGTCTTTAATCCATTTTGAGTTTATTTTTGTGCATGGTGTCAGGGAGTGTTCTAATTTCATACTTTTACATGTTCCTGTCCAATTTTCCCAGCACCACTTATTGAAGAGGCTGTCTTTTCTCCACTGTATATGCTTGCCTCCTTTATCAAAGATAAGTTGACCATATGTGTGTGGGTTTATCTCTGGGCTTTCTATCCTGTTCCATTGATCTATATTTCTGTTTTTGTGCCAATACCAAACTGTCTTGATTACTGAAGCTTTGTAATATAGTCTGAAGTCAGGGAGCCTGATTCCCCCAGCTCCATTTTTCGTTCTCAAGATTGCTTTGGCTATTCGGGGTCTTTTGTGTTTCCATACAAATTGTGAAATTTTTTGTTCTAGTTCTGTGAAAAATGCCAGTGGTAGTTTGATAGGGATTGCATTGAATCTGTAGATTGCTTTGGGTAGTAGAGTCATTTTCACAATGTTGATTCTTCCAATCCAAGAACATGGTATATCTCTCCATCTATTTGTATCATCTTTAATTTCTTTCATTAGTGTCTCATAGTTTTCTGCATACAGGTCTTTTGTCTCCTTAGGTAGGTTTATTCCTAGATATTTTATTCTTTTTTTGCAATGGTAAATGGGAGTGTTTTCTTAATTTCACTTTCAGATTTTTCATCATTAGTATATAGGAATGCAAGAGATTTCTGTGCATTAATTTTGTATCCTGCTACTTTACCAAATTCATTGATTAGCTCTAGGAGTTTTCTGGTAGCCTCTTTAGGATTCTCTATGTAGAGCATCATGTGAATTCTTGATTAATTCTTGATGTAGGGTGTGTATAGTTTTATGAATCTATCAGTTTCTCCATTAGAATTCTGAAAATTATTACCCTGTTTAGTGTTATGATGTTAAAGTTATGAGAAATTTCTTCTTGTCAGAGTTCTTTCCATGAATCTCTGAAGATGAAACACTTTTGAAAAAAGTATTAGAGTTTTAAAAATCACTGTAAGTATCAAAAGACTAAAAAGTGGGCATATTTAAGGACTAATGAGAGTTCCCTGTGCAATTGACAAGGAATTATTAATTTTGACGTAAAATATTTTAAGATAATAACTAGAATTATGACTGATAACAGTATTCCAGAATATATCATATCATTAGGAATTTTATACACTTTCTGGAACACTTGCATCAATAACATATATCCTTACAAATATAACCAAAAGGAGGTTTAGCGTCACTTTTTTAAAACTGTTTTTCTGAACTGGTTTGTTGAAGAATAATTGACATACTTTAAAGTGTAAAATGTGATAAATTTTGAAACATGTATATGTCCATGAAACTACCACCACAATTAGGATAATGAACATATTAATCATCCTCAAAAGTTTCCTTGTGTCCCTTTGTAATTTCTCCTTCCTGTCCTATCACCAGGCAACCGCTTATCAACTTTCTGCCAATATATAGATTAATTTGCACTTTTAAGAATTTTATGTAAGTGGAATCATACAGTACGGCTTCTTTATTTTGCCTTTTCTCACTCAGCACAATTTTGTTTTTATTGAAGTATAGTTGGTTTAAAATATTGTTAGTTCCAGGTGTACAGCAAAGTGATGCATATATATACACACACATATATATGACTTATATATATATATAATATATATATCCTATGTATATATTTCCAATTATTTTCTATTATATGTTATTACAAGATATTGAATATAGTTCCCTGCCATATACAATAAATTCTTGTTGTTTATCTATTTTAGGTATAGTTGTGTGTATCTATTAATCTCATACTCCTAAATTTATCCCTCCACCTCCTCTTTCCCCTTTGGTAACCATGAGTTTGTTTTCTATGTCTTCGAGTCTGTTTCTGTTTTTAAATAAGATCATTTGTATTTTATTTAAGATTCCACGTGTAAGTGATATAATATAATATGTCTTCCTCTATCTGGCTTCCTTCACTCAGTATGATAATCTCTAGGTCCAAAAATATTGATGCAAATGACAATATTTTATTCTTTTTCATGGCTAAGTAATATTTCATTTTGTGTGTGTGTTTGTGTGTGTGTGTGTGTGTGTGTTTGTGTATACATATACATATATATACTATCTTCTTTATCCATTCATTTGTTGATGGACACTTAGGTTGCTCCCATGTCTTGGCTTTGTAAATAATGCTGCTATGAACATTGGGGTTGATGTATCTTTTTGGAATAGCAGTTTTCATCTTTTCCAAATATATGCCCAGAAGTGGATTTCTTGATCATATGGTATCTCTATTTTTAGTTTTTTAAGGAACCTCCATACTGTTTTCCATAGTGCCTGCACCAATTTTCATTCCCACTAGTGTACCAGTGTCCCTATTCTCCACACTCTCTACAGCAGTTACTATTGGTAGACATTTTGATGATGGCCATTCTGACTGGTGTGACGTGATATCTAATTGTATTTTGATTTGCATTTCTTTAATTAGAAATATTGAACATCTTTTCATGTGCCTATTGGCCATCTGTATGTCTTCTTTGGAGAAATGTCTATTTAGGTCTTCTGCACCCTTTTAGATTGGGTTTTTTTTTCTTTCGATATAGAGTTGTATAAGCTGTTTGTTTATTTTGGAGATTAACCCTTTGTTGGTTGCATCATTTGCAAATATTTTCTCCCAGTCTGTAAGTTGTCTTTTTGTTCTGTTTATTATTTCCTTTGCTGTGCAAAAGATTTTAAGTTTGATAAGGTCCCATTTGTTTATTTTTGCTGTTATTTCTCTTGCCTTGGGAAGCTGATTTTAGAAAATATCGCTACGATTTATGTCAGAGAATGTTTTGTTTATGTTCTCTTCTAGGGGGTTTACATTTAGGTCTTTAAACCAGTTTGAGTTTGTTTTTGTATATGGGAGTATTCTACATTCATTGATTTACATGTAGCTGTCCTGTTTTCCCAACACCACTTGTTGAAGAGACTATCTCTTCTCCACTGTATTTTCTTGCCTCATTGGTTGAATTTTACTTAACTGTAGGTGCATTGGTTTATGTATGGGCTGTCTATTCTATTCCACTGATCCACGTATCTGTTTTTGGGCCAATACCATGCTGTTTTATTATTGTATCTTTGTAGTGTTGTCTGAAGTCTGGGAGTGTTATGTCTCCATCATTGTACTTTTTTCTCAGGATTGCTTTGGTAATTCTGTTTCTTTTGTGGTTCCATATAAATTTTAAGATTATTTCCTCTAGTTATGTGAAAAATGTCATTGGTAATTTGATAGGGATCATATTAAATATGTAGATTGCTTTGGGTAGTATGGCCATTTTAACAATATTAATTCTGTCAATCCAAGAACATGGGACATCTTTCTATTTCATTAAATTATATTCAATTTCCTTTACCAATGTTTTATAGCTTTCAGCAGGTAGGTCTTTCATCTTCTTGGTTAGGTTAATTCCTAGGTTGTTTTTTTTTTATGTGGTTTTAAATGGGATTTTTAAAATTCCCTCTGATATTTCATTGTTAGTGTAAAGAGATGAAAAAGATTTCTGTATATTAATCTTGTATCCTGCTACCTATCTGAATTCATTTATTAGTTCTAATAGTTTTTGTGTGGAGTATTTAGGGTTCTCTATATAGAGTATCATGTCATCTGCAAATAATGGCAATTTTACGTCTTCTCTTCCAATTTGGATACATTTTATTTCATTTTCTTGTAAAATTGTTGTGGCTAGGACTTCTAATACTATGTTGAACAGAAGTGGTGAGAATGGGCATCATTGTCTTCTTCCTGAATTTAGCAGAAAGGCTTTCAGCTTTTCACCAATGAGTATTATGTTGGCTGTGGGTTTGTCATAAATGGCTTTTATTATGTTGATATGTTCCCTCTATACCCACTTTGGTGAGGTGTTTTTTTCATGAATGGATGTTAAATTTTACAAAATTATTTTTCTGCATCTATTGAGAAGATAATATGTTTTTTGTTTTTTCTTTGGTTAATGGGGTGTATCACATTGATTTATTTGCATATCTTGAACCATCCTTGTGACCCTGGAATGAATCCAACTTGATCATGGTTTTTGATCCTTTTTATATGTTCTTGGATTTGAATATATTTTGTTGAGGAATTTTGCTAATATTTTGTTGAGGATTTTTGCATTTATATTCATGAAAGCTATTGGCCTGTACTTTTCTTTCTTTGTTATGTCTTTGTCTGCTTTTAGTATCAGGGTGATGGTGGCTTCTTGGAATGAATTTGAGAGTTTTCCTTCTTCTTCAATCTTTTGGCATAGTTTGACAAGATTGGTAAAAGTTCTTCATATGTTTGATAGAACTCCCCAATGAAGCCATTCGGACCTGGACTTTAATTTTCAGGTTGGATTTTTTTTTTCAGATTCTATTTCACTTTTATTGAGCAGTCTTTTCAAATTATCTGTTTCTTCTTGACTCAGTTTTGGTAGGCTGTATGTTTCTACAAACTTGTCCATTTCTTCTAGGTTGTCCAATTTTTGTTGGCATATAACTGTTCATAGTATTTGCCTATGATTTTTTGTTTCTGTGGCATTGGTTGTTATTTCTCCTCTTTCATTTCTTATTTCATTTATTTGGGTCCACTCTTTTTTTTCATTAATTTTTATTGGGGTATAGTTGATTTACAATGTTTTGTTAGTTTCAGGCATACAGTATAGTGGATCTGTTATACATATACATATATCCACATAGATTCTTTTCCCATATAGGACATTACAGAGTATTGAGTAGAGTTCCTTCTTCTATACAGTAGGTCCTTATTAGTTATCTGTTTTACATATAGTAGTGTGTATATGTCAATCCCAATCTTCCAATTTATCCGTCCTCCCTTACCCCCTGGTAACCATAAGTTTATTTTCTATATCTGTAACTCTTTGTTTTGTAGATAAGTTCATTTGTACCCTTTTTTAGATTCCACATATAAGCAATAACAACAAATGCTAAAGGAACTTCTTTAGGCAGGAAACATAAGAGAAGAGAACAAAGGAGGAAGGGAAGAAAAAAGACCTACAAAAACAAACCCAAAACAATTATGAAAATGGCAGTAGGAATATACATATCAATAATTAGCTAAAATGTAAATGGATTAAATGCTACAACCAAAAGACACAGACTGGCTGAATGGATACAAAAACAACACCCACATATAGGTTGTCTACAAGAGACCCACTTCAGACCTAGGGACACATACAGACTGAAAGTGAGGAGATGGAAATAGATATTCCATGCAAATGGAAATCAAAAGAAAGCTGGAGTAGCAATATTCATATCAGATAAAATGGACTTTAAAATAAAGACTGTTATAAGAGTCAAGGAAGGACACTACATAATGATCAAGGGATCAATCCAAGAAGAAGATATAACAATTATAATTACATATGAACCCAACATAGGAGCAGCTCAATATTATGGCAAATACTAACAGCCATAAAAGGGGAAATCAACAGTAACATAATAATAGTGGGGGACTTTAACACCCCACTTACACCAATGGACAGATCATCCAGACAGAAAATTAATACGGAAACACAGCTTTAAATGACACATTAGACCAGATAGACTTAATTGATATTTGTAGGACATTCCATCAAAAGCAACAGAATACACTTTCTTCTCAAGTGTTCATGGAACATTCTCCAGAATAGATCACATCTTTAGTCACAAATCAAGCCTTGGTAAATTTGAGAAAATTGGAATCATCTTTTCCATCCACAAAACTATGAGATTAGAAATCACTCTTTTTTATTCTTGGTGCGCCTGACTGGAGGTTTGTTGATTTTGTCTATCATTTTAAAAAATCAGCTCTTAGGGAATTCTCTAGTGGTCCAGGGGTTCGGATGCCATACTTCCATTGCAAGGGGTGTGGGTTCGATCCCTGGTTGGCGAACTAAGATCCCGCATACTGCATTGCGTGGACAAAAAACAAAATAAAAGACAAAATAAAATAAAATATAAAACAACATAAAATAAAATACCAGCTCTTAGATTTACTGATCTTTTCTATTTTTTTATTTCTATTTTATTTCTGTCCTCTCTAATCTTTAATATTTCCTTCTTTCTTCTGACTTTGGGGTTTTATTCTTTTTCTAGTTCCTTTAAGTAGTAAGTTAGGTTGTTTATTGGAAATGTTTTCGTTTCTTGAGGAAAGCCTGTATCAGTATGAACTTCCCTCTTTAAACTACTTTTGCTGCATTCCATAGATTGTGTATGGTTGTGTTGTCATTGTCCTTTGTCTTGAAGTAGTTTCTGATTTCCTCTTTGATTTCATCATTGACAAGTTTATTTTTAGTACCATGTTGTTTAATCTCCATGTGATCAGTTTTTTTTCCCCCATTTTTCTTTCTGTGGTTTTTTAGTTTTATACCATTATGGTCAGAAAAAAAGGCTTGAAATAATTTCTTTCCACTCACATTTATTGAGGCTTGTTTTGTGTCCTAGTATGTGGTCAATCCTAGTGAATGTGTATTCTTGTTTTTTGGATGTAGTGTCCTCTAGATATCAATTAATATCAATTGTTCTATTTTGCCATTTAGGATCTCTGCTGCCTTACTGATTTTCTGTCTGGAAGATCTGTCCATTGATGTCAGAGCTATATTAGGTCTTCTACTCAAATCGTATTTCTGTTAATTTTTGTTAGTATTTGTTTTATATATTTCGGTGCTCCTATGTTGAGTGCATATATGTTAATATGTGTAATATCCTCTTGTTTTGATCCCTTTATCATTATATACTGTCATTCTTTTTTTTAAGGACTGTTTTAAAGTCTATTTTGTCTGATATGAGTATTGTTATCCCTGCCTTCTTGTCATTTCCATTTTCATGGAATATCTTTTTCCATCACCTCTCTTTCAATGTATGCGTGTTTTTCACCCTAAAGTGGGTCTCTTGTAGGCAGCATATTGTAAGTTCTTCTTTTGTGATCCAATCTGACACTCTATGTCTTTTGATCAGAGCATTTAGTCCATTGACATTTAAGGTAATTATTTATAAGTATGTATTTATTGCCATCTTAAACCTTGTTTTGCAGTTGATTTTTGGATTTCTTCCTTGTTCCTTCTTTTTCTGTTTGTTTTTCCTTTAGTGCTTTGATGTTTTTCCTGTGTAATATGCTTGTGCTCTCTTCTTTTTAGTTTATGTGAATCTATTTTTTGATTTGTGCTTACCCTGGTTTTCAAGTATGTTAACCCATAGTTACACCTGCTTGCTTTAGACTGATAGTCATATACGTTCAAACACATTCTAAAAGATACACAATTTTTACTCCCTTCCCACACAGTCTGTGATTTTGTGGTCCTATTTTACATCTTCATGTTTATCCTTTTGCTATAAATTGTAGTAATAATCACTTTTACAATTTTTAAGTCGTTTTTATCTATGCATTGGCTTATTTAAGGGATCTTCAATCATTTGACATATTTGTCTTTCCCATTGTGATTTTCCCTGTCCTCTAAATCCTGGCTTCTTTTCTATTTGAGAAGATTTTTCAACATTTCTTTTAGGTTATGTTGAATATTGATGCATTCTTATAATTTTTGCTGGTTTGAAATCCTTTATCTCTTCTTCTATTCTAAATGATAACTTTGCTGGGTAGAGTATCCTAGGTTTCAGTTTTCTCCCTTTTAGAACTTTGAATATATCATGACACTCCCTTCTGGCCTGCAAAGTTTCTGCAGAGAAATCAGCTGATAGCCTTATGGGGGTTCTCTTGTAACTGAATTTTTGTTTTTCTCTTGCTGACTTCAGAATCCTCTCTTTCTCTTTCATTTTGCCATTTTAATAATGATATGTCTCAGTCTGTTCAGGTTCATCTTGTTTGGGACCCTCTGTGCTTCCTGTACCTCTGTATCTGTTTCCTTCATTATGTTTAGGAAATATTCAGCCATAATTTCTTTAAATAGGTTTTTTATCTCCTTCTCTCTTTTGTCTCCTTCTGGAAGTTATATATTAGCCTATTGTTATCATATATTATTTTCTTTTTTTTTCCATTTGTCTTTCTGTCTGCTCTTCTGATTGGGTGATTTTTATCATTTTGTCTTTCAGATCACTTACTTTTTCTTCTGCATTATTTAGTCTGCTCTTCATTGCTTTCAGATCTGTTATCATCTTGGCAATTGAGTTTTCTAATTTTGATTGGTTCTTCTTCATAGTTTCTCATTCCTGGTTACAGTTGTCTGTGTTTCTATTGATAATCTGTCTTAAATTCTTTAACATTTTTATTACCTCCTTTTTGAACTCAAAAAGATCTGGTAGACTGGTTAGGTCTGTTTCACTCTTCATTCTCTTAGGGGATTTCTCTTGTTCTTTTAATTGGAAGCAGTTCCTCTTCTTCTTTCATTTCACTTAGATTTCTCTGTCTCTATGAATTTAAGAGAAATAGTTATCTTGTGTGTTCTCAAAAGGCTGTTTTTATATTGAAGCATTCCTATGTAGACTGTGTGAGTCAAATATTTTTGGTGTGAAGGCTGTTTTGGTGTGGATGCCTGCCACATCTTTCCTCAGAGTGTGCTGACAGTTATCCCCTTGATAGGGGGTGTGATTGGTGTTGTGGTGTCCAGAGCCTGCACTGGATGTTGGGTGGAGCCTCTTCCTTGCAGCATGACTTTCACAGCCCTGTCAGAGGTGGAGTCTGTTCCCCAGTTATTAGAATAGAAGCCCTGTGGGTTGGGTTCAATAAGGCTCCCCTGCCCTTAAGTGTGTGCTCTGTCCCCTAGGAGGTGAATGCTGAAGAGAGTGAGGCCCATGTGGTTACTGCAAACCCATGTGTTCCTTGTGCAAGCATCCCCAATTTCCCCCAGAAGCAGCCTGTTGTCACTTCCCTTTCTCTTCTGTGTTCATCCCAGACCTAGTGCTAGGCTGATAGTGGGGCCTGCAGCAGTTGTGCTGCTGCCTGGGACATGGGCTGCCTCTATGGTAGGCCTCTCCCTGGACCTGTCCACTCCAGATCCAGCTCCAAGCTGTGTTGTGAGACGTGCATTACTGGAGCACTCCTGCTGGGAAAGGAACTGCTGTTTTCTCCTCACCAGGGGCTGTCAAATGGGTAAATGCGATTTGGTGAGGACACCACCACCCAGTGTTCATGCCAACAATGTCTGCCATTGCTGGACCTGCCCGCCTTGTGTGAAGGTGATAATGGGCTCAGATATCAACCATGCCTCTGCCATGTGCCTGCTCACAATGTCCTCCACCATCAGAGCTGTGCCCTGTTGTCAGCATGCTGACAATGGGGCTCCAATAGTACACCTACACTCCATCCTGTGTGTGCTAACAACGGTCATCCGTATCACTCTCCAGGCCCTCTGGGCTCTCTGCATATAGTTAGACCAAGTCCTCTCCCAAGGTCACTCTGCCCTAGGAGGGTGCCTGGCCCCTGCATGGACTAGCAGCCCTGCCTGGCATGCATATTAACCTGGGAAATGTGGAGAGGTAGCATCCATCAGCATCAATCTCTCTCTGCCCTGATTGTTAGCAGGCGAGCACATGCACACTCCTCATGAGCAGAGTCTGGCCCCTCCAAATTCCTTTCTGTCCCAGCGCACCTTCTAGCAGGCAAGGGGGTTTTGCAGAGTGAGGACCTGCCTGTCTGGGCACTGCCTTCTTCACAGATCTATTACAGAGTTGCCAGTCCTGTCCTGATGCCTTTTTTTTTTTTAATCCTATCCAGTTACATGGGAATCTTTCTTGCAGCTTTGGTTGTATAAGAGATCTTCTGACAGTTTCCAACAACATAGTCTTAAACAAACAGAAATATGGGTCAAGAAAGATAACTCAATGAAAATTAGAGCACACTTTGCGATGAATGAAAATGAAAACATAACCTAAAACCTATGGGATGCAGCAGAGCAGTACATAGAGGGAAATTTATAATTGTAAAAGCATTCATTAAAAAAGAAATTCCCAAATCAATAATCTAAGTATACAACTTATTAAACTAGAAAAAAAGAAAAAGAAGCTAACAAAATGAAGGAAACAATATTAGAGTGCAGATAAAGCAATTAGAAAATAGAAAAAAACAATGAAAGATTCAATAAAACTAAAAATTGGTTCATTAAAAGATCAACAAAACAGAAAAGCCTTTAGTAGAGGCAAGAAAAAAAAAAGAGAAGACAAAATAACTGCAATCCGAAATAAAAGTGGGGACATTATTACAGAACTTTCTGAAATAAAGAGGATATAAGATAATTCTCTGAATGACTGCACACCAAAGCATAAGAAAACTTAGATGGGATGGGCAAATTCCTTGAAAAAAAAAACCCACCAAAGTCAAAATCACTATTTCACTGGTGAAATCTACCAAACATTTAAGGAAGAATTAATACCAATCCTTCCAAAATTCTTCCAAAAACTAGAAAAAGCACAACCACTTCCAAATTCATTCTCTGAGATCAACATTACCCTGATACTAAAGCCAGATAAAGATATCACAAGTTAAAAACTATAGACCAACATTCCTTATGAATAAAAATTCAAAAACTTCAATAAAATACTAGCAAATCAAATCAAGCAGCATATTAAGAGAAGCATACATCATGACAAATTGGATTTATCTCAATAATGTATGCTTGATTCAACATATGGAAATCAATGTAATGCATCAAAATAGTAAAATGAAGGAAAGAAAAAAAGACATGATTGTCTCAATTGAAGCAGCAAAGGACAGGACAAAATCAACACTTTTTCATGATTAAAACACTCAAGAAACTAGGAATAGAAGGGACCTCCTTAACATGATAAAAAGACATTCATGAAAAGCACATAGTTATCATTATACTCAAAAAACTGAGAGAAGACCTTCCCCGTAAGACCATATACAACACAGGGATGTCTGCTTTTATCATTTCTTTCAACATTATACTGAAATTTCTAGCTCTTAACACTCACTACGGTTGTTATAACAATAAATTGTTTAATAACTAGTGTTGTTGAAGCTGTGGAGAATTTGGGACCCTCATACATTGCTGGTGGGAATGTAAAATTGTGCAGAAGCTCCAGAAAACAATTTGGTATTTCCTCAATATATTAAGCAGAATTATAATATGACCAAGCAATCCCACTTCTAGGTGTACTCCCACAGAATTGAAAACAGGTATTCAAAAAAAACTCGTGCATGAATGTTCATAGCAGCACTATTAATGATATCCAAAATGTGAAAACAAACCAAATGCCTATCAATGGATGAATGGATAAACACAATGTGCTTCTGTAAAAATTGTTATTAAAATTTTGGTAGGGATTTTACAGTCTATAGATGGCTTTAGGTAATATGGGCATTTTAACAATATTGATTCTTCCCATCCATGAACATGGGATATCTTTCCATTTATTTGTGTTTACTTCAATTTCTTTCATCAATGACTTGTACTTTTCTGTGTAAAGATCTTTTACCTCCTTGGTTAAATTTATTGCCAAATTTTTGATGCTTTTGTAAATGGAATAATTGCATTTATTTATTTTTTAGATAATTCATTGATAGTGTATAGGAATATTACAGGTTTTTGTATGTTGATTTTGTATCCTGCAGCTTTACTGGATCTGTTGATTAGATCCAACAGTTTTTGGTGGACTCTTCAGGATTTTCTCTCTATATATAATCATGTTATATGCTTATGGAGACAATTTTACTTCTTTCTTTCCAATTCTGATGCTTTTTTTTTCTTGTCTGATTTTTCTGACTAGAACTTCCAGTACTATATTGAATAAGAGTGGTAAGAGTGGGCATCCTCGTCTTGTTTATGATCTTACAGGAAAGCTCTTATCCTTTCACCATGGAGTATAATGTCAGTTATGGGCTTGTCAAATATGGTCTTTATTATGTTGAGATATGTTCTTTCTATATCCACTTTATTAAGAGTTTTTATAATAAATTGTTAAATCTGGTTAAATGCTTTTACTGCATCTATTGAGATGATCATAGGTTTTTATCCATTACTTTATTAATGTGGTGTGACATATTCATTGATTTGTGGATGTTGAAACATCTTTGCATCCCTGGAATAAATCTCCTTTGATCATGTTGTATGACCTTTATGATGCATTATTTTTATTGTTGAAGTATAGTTGATTTACAGTATTATATTAGTTTCAGGTGTACAGCATACTGATAGAGTATTTTTGAATTATATAATCCATTATAAATTCCTACAAAATAATGGCTAAAATTCTCTGTGGCATACGATACATAATTTTTCTTATCTATTTTATACATAGTAGTTTGAACATATTAATCTCATATCCCTAATTTGACCCTCTCCTCTTCTCTCTCCCCACTGGTAGCCACACGTTTGTTTTCCATATTTTTGAGTCTGTTTCTGTTTTGCATATACGTTCATTTGTATTATTTTTTAGATTCTACATTTAAGTGATACTATACAGTATTTGTCTTTTCTGTCTGAACTTATTTCACTAAACATAATATTCTCTAGGTCCATCCATGTTGCTGCAAATGGCAGAATTTCACTCTTTTTTATGGCTGAGTAATATTACATTGTGTGTGTGTGTGTGTGTGTGTGTGTGTGTACACTACATCTTCATTATTCATTTGTCTGTTGATAGGTACTTGGGTTGCTTCCATGGCTTGGCTATTGGAAATAGTGCTGCTATGAACATTGGGGTGCAGGTATGTTTTTGAATTAGTGTTCTAATTTTTTCCAGGAGTGGAATTGCTAGATCATGTGGTAGTTATATTTTTACTTTTTTTGAGGAAACCCCATGCTGTTTTTCATACTGGCTGCACCAATTTGCATTCCCACCAATAGTGTACAAGTTTCCTTTTTCTTCATTTCTTCTCCAACATTTGTTATTCATAGATTTTTTTGATGACAGCCATTCTTACAGGTGTTAGGTTATATCTCATTGGTGTTTTGATTTTCATTTATCTAATAATTACAGATATTGAGCATCTTTTCATGTGCCTCTTAGCCATTTGTATGTCTTCTTTGGAAAAATGTCTATTCAAGTTTTCTACCCATTCATAGATTGGGTTGTTTGTTTTTTAGATATTGAGTTGTATGAGCTGTTTATATATTTTGTATATTGACTTTTAGTCAGTCTCATCATTTGAAAATATTTTCTCCCATTCAGGAAATTGTCTTTTCATTTTGTCAATGGTTTCCTTTGTTGTGCAAAAGCTTTAGAGTTTAATTAGGTCTCATTTAAAATTTTTTTGCTTTTTATTTCTTTTCCATTAGGAAAGAGATCCAAAATAAATATTGCTACAATTTATGTCAAGTGTTCTGCCTATGTTTTCTTCCAGGAGTTTTAAGATTTCAGGTCTCACATTTAGGTCTTTAAACTATTTTGGGTTTATTGCCGTGTTTGGTGTGAGAAAATGTTCTAATCTCATTGTTTTACAATTGGCTGTCCAGTTTTCCCACACTACTTGTCAAAGAGACAGTCTTTTCTCTATTGTAAATTCTTGCCTTCTTAGTTGTAGGTTAATTAACCATATGTGTGTGAGTTTATTTCTGGGCTCTCTATTCTCTTCCATTTTTGTATGTGTCTCTTTGTTGTTGTTGTTGTTTTTCCAGTACCACACTCTTTTGATTACTGTAGCTTTATAGTATAGTCTAAAGTCTGGGAGGGTGATACCTCCAGCTTTCTTCTTTTTCCTCAAGATTGCTTTGGCAGTTCAAGGTCTTTGTGGTTCCATATGAATTTTAAGATTATTTGTTCAGTGCTGTGAAAAATGTCATGGGTATTTTGATAGGGGTTGCATTAAATCTGTACATTTCTTAGGTATTATAGCCATTTTAACAATATCAATTTTTCCAATCCAAGAACACAGAATGTTTTTCCATTTCTTTGAATCATCTTCAACTTTATTTATTTGTGTTTTATAGTTTTCAGAGTATAGATCTTTCACTTCCTTGGTTGAGTTTATTTCTTGGTGTTTTATTCTTTTTGATGAAATTTCAGATGGGATTTTTTTTTTTACTTTCTCCTTCTTATATTCCAGTATTAGTGTATAGAAACACAACATATTTTTTATATTAATCTTGTATCCTGAAATCTTGCTGAATTCATTTATTATTTCTAATAGTTTTGGGGTAGAGAATTTAAGGTTTTCTATATAAATATGTCACCTGTGAATAGTGACAGTTTTACTTCTTCCCTTCCAATTTATATACATTTTATTTCTTTTTATTGTTTCATTGCTTTGCCTAGGACTTCCAATACTATGCTGAATAGAAGTGGTGAGAAAACCATCCTTGTCTTGTTCTTCAATATAGTCCGAAGACTTTCAGCTTTTCACATTGAGTATGATGTTGGTTGTGAATTTGTTATAAATGGCCTTTATTACGTTGACATATGTTCCCACTATACCCACTTTGATGGGAGTTTTTATCATGAACGGATGTTGAATTTTATCACATGCTTTTTCTGCATCTATTGGTGTGATCTTGTGGTTTTCTTTTTCTTTTCTTTTTTTTTTTTTTTTTGTTGTGCTGTATCACATTGATTGATTTGAAATGTTGAACCATACTTGTGACCCTGGAATAAATTCAACTTTATTACACTGTATGATCATTTTTATATATTGTTGAATTGTTTTTTAATATTTTGTTATGATCTTTTGATTTTTAATTCATCAGGGATATTGGCTTGTAATTTTCATTTTTGTGTATTTTCTTTGTCTGATTTTGGTGTCAGTGTGATGTTGGCCTTGTAAAATGAGTTAAAACTGTTTCTCCCCTTCTTCCATTTTTTGGGGCATGATTTTGAAAATGATTGACATTATGTCTTTAATTTAATTTTTTTATTTTTATTTATTTATTTATTTATTGCTGTGTTGGGTCTTCGTTTCTGTGCGAGGGCTTTCTCCAGTTGCGGCAAGCGGGCGCCACTCTTCATCGCGGTGCGCGGGCCTCTCACTATCGCGGCCTCTCTTGTTGCAGAGCACAGGCTCCAGACGCGCAGGCTCAGTAGTTGTGGCTCACGGACCTAGTTGCTCCGCGGCATGTGGGATCTTCCCAGACCAGGGCTCGAACCCGTGTCCCCTGCATTGGCAGGCAGATTCCCAACCACTGCGCCACCAGGGAAGCCCGACATTATGTCTTTAAATCTTTGTAAAATATAGTACTGAAGCTATCTGGCCATGGGATTTTCTTTCCTGAGACTTTATTGTTACAAATTCAATATCTTTACTAGTAAGTGGTCTGTTAAGATTTTCTATTTCTTCCTGATTTGGTCTTGGAAGGCTGTATGTTTCTAGGAATTTGTCCATTTATTCTAGGTTGTCTAGTTTGTTGGCATATTGATGTTCATAGTAGTCTCTTATGATGCTTTATATTTCTTTGTGTTAGCTGTAATGTCTTCTCTTTCATTTATAATTTCATTGATTTAGGTCATTTTTTTTTCTTGGCCTCTCCAGCTAAAACTTTGTCATTTTTTTATCTGTTCAAAGAATCAGCTCTTAATTTTGTTAATCTTTTCTGTTGTTTTTCTGTCCTCTCATTGATTTATGATCTTTTAAAAAAATTCTTTCTTTCTGCTAACTTTGGGCTTAGTTTATTCCTCTTTTTCTTGTTCCCTGAAGAGTAATGTTAGATTGTTTATTTGAGACTTTTCTATTTTCTTAATGTATGTGTTCATAGCTATAAATGTCCATCTTAAAATAACTGCTTTTGCTGCCCCTCATAATATTTTGTATGCTGTTTCCATGGTCATTTGCCTCAAGATACTTTTCTATTTCCCCTGTAATTTCTTCTTTAATCCATTGACTACTCAGGAGAGTTTCTGTGAATTTCCTGTCAGATACTGAGTTTTATTTTTGTACCATTTATTAGAAGATGCCTGGTATAATTTCAATCTTCTTATATTTGATAAGAATTGTTTTGTGGCCTAACATATGATCTATCCTAGAAAATGTTCCATGTGCACTTGAGAAGAATGTGTATTCTGCTGTTGTCAATAGAATGTTCTGTATATGTCTGTTAGGTCCATTTGGCTTATATGTTGTTTAAATTCAGTTTACTTATTGATTTTCTGTCTGCATGATCCATTGTTGAGAGTAAAGTATTAAGGTCCTTAACTATTATTGTATTGCTTTCTAGTTCTTCTTTTAGCTGCATTAGTTTTTGCTTTATAGATTAAGGTGCTTCAGTGTTGGGTGTATAAATATTTACAATTGTTTTATGTTCTTCATGGATTGACCTCATTATCATTATATTATAAACTTTTTTGTCTCTTTTTACAATTTTTAGTTTAACTTTTATTTTGTCTGATATAAGTATTCCTCCCCCTGCATTTTTTGGTTACCATTTGCTTGAAATACCTTTTTTCATTCCTTCACTCTCAGTTTATGTGTGTCTTTACGGCTGAGGTGAATCACTTGCAAGCAGTATATCACTGGATCTTATATTTATCCCTGCTATGACTTTTGATAAAAAAACTTAATCAATTTAAGCTTAAAGTAATTATTGATAGGTAAGGACTTACTATTCTCATTTTTTTGTTGTTGTTGCTGTTATTTTTTTAAACACCTTTAGTGGTGTATAATTGCATTACAATGGTGTCTTAGTTTCTGCATTATAACAAAGTGAATCAGCTATAAATATACATATATCCCCATATCTCCTCCCTCTTGCATCTCCCTCCCACCCTCCCTATCCCACCTCTCTAGGGGGTCACAAAGCACCAAGCTGATCTCCCTGTGCTATGCAGCTGCTTCCCACTAGCTATCTATTTTACATTTGGTAGTATATATAAATACATGCCACTCTCTCACTTCGTCCCAGTTTACCCTTCCCCATCCCTGTGCCCTCAAGTCCATTTTCTACATCTGCACCTTTATTCCTGTCCTGCCCCTAGGTTCTTCATGACTTTTTTTTTTTTTAGATTCCGTATATATGTGTTACCATACGGTATCTGTTTATCTCTTTTTGATTTACTTCACTCTGTATGACAGACTCTAGGTCCATCCACCTCACTACAAATAACTCAATTTTGTTTCTTTTTATGGCTGAGTAATATTCCATTATATATATATACCACAGCTTCTTTATCCATTCGTCTGTCAATGGACACTTAGGGTGCTTCCATGTCCTGGCTATTGTAAATAGAGCTGCAATGAACATTGTGGAACATGACTCTTTTTGAATTATGGTTTTCTCAGGGTATATACCCAGTAGTGGGATTGCTGGGTCTTATGATAGTTCTATTTTTAGCTTTGTAAGGAATCTCCATACTGTTCTCTTATCAATTTACATTCCCACTAACAGTGCAAGAGGGTTCCCTTTTCTCCACACCTTCTCCAGCATTTATTGTTTGTAGATATTTTGATGATGGCCATTCTGACCAGTGTGAGGTGATACCTCACTGTAGTTTTGATTTGCATTTCTCTAATGATTAGTGATGTTGAGCATTCTTTCATGTGTTTGTTAGCAACCTATATCTTCTTTAGAGAAATGTCTATTTAGGTCTTCTGCCCATTTTTGGATTGGGTTGTTTGTTTCTTTTTGATATTGAGCTGCATGAGCTGCTTGTAAATTTTGGAGATTAATCCTTTGTCAGCTGCTTCATTTGCAAATATTTTCTCCCATTATGAGGGTTGTCTTTTCGTCTCCTTTATGCTTTTGTTTGCTGTGCAGAAGCTTTTAAATTTCATTAGGTCCCTGTCATTTTGTTAGTTAATTTCTGACTGATTTGTAAATCCATTGTCAATGGCTTCTTATCCTGCAGTCCTCTTTTGAGAATGAAGATATTTTCTATCAGTATGCTTTGACTTCTTTATCATGTCATTTTGTGTGATTACTAAAGGTTTGTTTTGTTGTTGTTTGGTTACCATAAGACTTGCATAAAATATCTTAAAATTATAACTTCTTAGTTATTTATTTTTATTTTTTAATTTACATAATTTTCTTTTCTTTTTAAAATTTAATTTAATTTATTTTTTTGTACAGCAGGTTCTTATTAGTTATCTATTTGATACATATTAGTGTATATATGTCAATCCCAATCTCCCAATTCATCCCACCACTACCCCCCTCCCCTGCTTTTCCCCCTTGGTGCCCATACGTTTGTTCTCTACATCTGTGTGTCTATTTCTGTCTTGCAAACTGGTCCATCTGTACCATTTTTCTACATTCTACATATATGCATTAATATACAATATTTGCTTTTCTTTTTCCGACTTACTTCACTCTGTATGACAGTCTCTATGTCCATCCACATCTCTACAAATGTCCCAGTTTCATTCATTTTTATGGCTGAGTAATGTTCCATTGTATATATGTACCACATGTTATTTATTCATTCGTCTGTAGATGGGAATTTAGGTTTATTCCATGACCTGGCTATTGTAAATAGTGCTGCAATGAATATAATGCCTTAGATTAAACTGAGGAAAATTTAACTCTAATATCATTCCTAAAGTTTACACTTTTACTTTTCCTCCTCTTCACATTTTTCATTAATGATGTTACAGGTTACATAATTTTATATTGTTTATACAATAACAGATTATTTTAGTTATGGTTACTTTTAATACATTTGTTTTTTTTTTACCTTTTAAACTAGAGTTGTAAGTGAGTTACACTCCACCATTATAATGTTAGAATCTAACTTTGACAATATATTGGCCCTTACCAATGAGTTTGACACTAACTTTAACTTTTTTAGGATATAAGTTAGCATGCTTTTACTTCCACATGAAGATTTCCCTTTATCATGTCTCATAAGGCATATCTAGTGGTGATGAACTGCCTGATTTTTTCTTGCAAAAGTCTTTATCTCTCTTTAATTTCTCAAGAACAGTTTTGCAGAGTATAGTATTCTTAGTTGACAGTTTTGCAATCTTTAGATTCAGTGCAATCCCTAACAGAATTCCAATGTATTTTTTTCAGATGTAGAAAAAATTGTAAATTTCCAGAATAGGTAAATCCATAGAGACAGATAATTAGTGGTCGCTAGGCACTGGTAAATGGAAGAATTAGGAATGAGTGATTAATGGGTGTGTAGTTTCCCTTCGAAGTCATGAAAACATTTGGAACTAGACAGAGATATGGTTGCAAAATATTGTGAATGTACTAAATGTCACTTCATTGTATGTATATCTACACACACACACACACACACACACACACACACACACATAAATACACATATACAGGCATATCTCAAAGATACTGCAGGTTAGGTTTCCAGACTTCCACAATAAAAGAAATTTTGCAAGAAAGCAAGACACATGAATTTTTTGGTTTCCCTGTGCATATAAAAGTTGTTTACACTGTACTATAGTCTATTAATTGTGCAATAACATTATGTCAAAAGAAAAGTACATACTTTAAATAATAACGCTGTTGGAAAAATGGTGAACACTGCAACAAAGAATAGCCTCCACTTGCGGCAACTAGAGAAAGCCTGTGTGCAGCAACACAGCCACAATGCAGCTGAAAATAAAAACAAATTAATTAATTAATTAATTAATTAATTAATTAAAAATAGATAAAAGGATATGCCTTGAAAACACTAATCATAGGAAAGATGGAGTATTTATAATTTCCAACAAAGAAGATATAGACTTAAGATGAAGAAATACAACTGAGGTAAAGAGAGAGCTTTTAAAATGATAATGGGGCTAATTAATCATGATGTATTCATCTTAAATATACTTGCATCCAATGAGAGAGCTTCAAATACATTTAAAAATTTATATAATTATAGTTGGAGACTTCAACATTCCTATTTCAGTAATTGATAGAAAAAAACAACAGGAAATAACTAAGGATGACTTAGGACTAAACAACATCATCAAATTACAAGAGAAGAAAACACATTCTAATCAGTGTGCATGGGACAATCACAAAGATAAGCCCTAATTTGGGCCATAGGAAAAGTCTCAATAAAATTAAAGAAGTAGAAATCATATAGAATAAGTTCCCTGAAAACAATGAAATTCAATAAGAAGTTAATAACAGGAAAATATGTAGAAATCAACAACAATGTGAAAATTAAACTACATGTCCATAAATAACACAGAACAGAAAACAATTGAGAAGGAAATTGGAAAATATTTTGAGCTGAATAAAAATGAAAACTCAACATATGAAAATATGTGGGATATAGTTAAAGGAATGTTTAAAGAGAAATTTATAAATATAAATGCTTATTTTATAAGCATTTAGATATAATGAAGATCCAAAAATGATGATCTATGCATCATAATTTAAGAAAGAAAAAAATAAATACATAAAAGTAAATTCTAATCCAAAGAAGGAAAAAATAAAAGGAAGAGCTAAGAGACCAATAAAAAAGGAAAATTAAAAATACAACATAAGAGAAAATCAATGAAAAGAAAAATTTTTAGAAATTTCAACAAAATTGATAAACCTCTAATTCACTTAAAATAGAGAAAACATAAATTAAAAAACTATATCCAGAATTAAATCAGGCAACATCACAAATAGTAGATGTAAATAATGGACTGTTATGGGAAACTTTATGCTAATAAAGTCAATATAGATGAAATGGAGAAAACTATTGGAAGGCACAAGCTAACAACAATGATTTAAGGTAGAAAATATGAATTTCACTGTATCTATTAAATACATTGAATTTGTTATTAAATTCCTTGTCACAAAAAAATGTCAGTCCCAGTTTGCTTTGCTGCAGAATAAACTCAAATATTATAGAAATAAATAATGTCAATCCTACATACACTCTTTAATAAAATATAGGAAGAATTAACTTGCCCACCTCATTTTATAGGCCAGCATTCTTCTTCTTTTTTATTAGTTATCCATTTTATACATATTAGTGTATATATGTCAATCCCAATCTCCGAATTCATCACACCAGGAACACCCCTGCCACATTCCCCCCTGCTGTTCATACTTTTGTTCTCTACATCTATGTCTCAATTTCTGCCCTGCAAAGCGGTTCATCTGTACCATTTTTCTAGGTTCCACATATATGTGTTAATATACGATATTTCTTTTTCTTCTTCTGACTTACTTAACTCTGTATGACAGTCTCTAGATCCATCCCCGTCTCTACAAATGACCCAATTTCATTCCTCTTTATGGCTGAATAATATTGCATTGTATATATGTACCACATATTTATCCATTCATCTGTCGATGGGCATTTAGGTTGCTTCCATGACCTGGCTATTTTAAATAGTGCTGCAATGAACATTGGGGTGCATGTGTCTTTTTGAATTATGGTTTTCTCTGGGTATATGCCCAGTAGTGGGATTGCTGGGTCATATGGTAATTCTATTTTTAGTTTTTTAAGGAACCTCCATACTGTTCTCCATAGTGGCTGTATCAATTTACATTCCCACCAACAGTGCAAGAGGGTTCCCTTTTCTCCACACCCTCTCCAGCATTTGTTGTTTGTAGATTTTCTGATGATGCCCATTCTAACTGGTGTGAGGTGATACCTCATTGTAGTTTTGATTTGCATTTCTCTAATAATTAGTGATGTTGAACATCTTTTCATGTGCTTCTTGGCCATCTGTATGTCTTCTTTGGAGAAATGTCTATGTAGGTCTTCTGCCCATTTTTGGATTGGGTTGTTTGTTTCTTTAATATTGAGCTGAATGAGTTGTTTATATATTTTGGAGATTAATCCTTTGTCCGTTGATTTGTTTGCAAATATTTTCTCCAATTCTGAGGGCTTTCCTTTCGTCTTGTTTGTAGTTTCCTTTGCTGTGCAAAAACTTTTAAGTTTCATTAGGTTCTATTTATTTATTTTTGTTTTTATTTCCATTACTCTAAGAAGTGGATCAAAAAAGACCTTGCTGTGATTTATGTCAAAGAGTGTTCTTCCCATGTTTTCCTCTAAGACTTTTAGAGTGTCCATTTTGAGTTTATTTTCATATATGGTGTTAGGGATTGTTCTAATTTCATTCTTGTACATGTAGCTGTCCAGTATTCCCAGCACCATTTATTTAAGAGGCTGTCTTTTCTCCACTGTATATTCTTGCCTCCTTTATCAAAGGTAAGGTGACCATATGTGTGTGGGTTTATCTCTGGGTTTCTATCCTGTTCCATTGATCTATATATCTGTTCTTGAGCCAGTACCATACTATCTTGATTACTGTAGCTTTGTAGTATAGTCTGAAGTCAGGGAGCCTGATTGTCCAGCTCCATTTTTCTTTCTCAAGCTTGCTTTGGCCATTCGGGGTCTTTTTTGTCTCATACAAATTGTGAAATTTTTTGTTCTAGTTCTGTAAAAAATGCCAGTGGTGGTTTGACAAGGATTGCATTGAATTTGTAGATTGCTTTGGGTAATATAGTCATTTTCACAATACAATGGAGAAAATACAAGAAACGTTTAACAAGGATCTAGAAGAACTAAAGAGAAAACAAACAGTGATGAATAACACAATAAATGAAATTAAACATTCTGTAGAAGGAATCAATAGCAGAATAAATGAAGCAGAAGAACGGAAAAGTGACCTGGAAGATAAAATAGTGGAAATAACTACCATAATGCAGAATAAAGACAAAAGAATGAAGAGAATTGAGGACAGTCTCAGAGACTTCTGGGACAACCTTAAAAGCACCAACATTCAAATTATAGGGGTCCCAGAAGGAGACGAAAAGGAAAGGGACTGAGAAAATATTTGAAGAGATTATAGTTTAAAAACTCCCTAATATTGGAAAGAAAATAGTCAATCAAGTCCAGGAAGCACAGAGAGTCCCATACAGGATAAATCCAAGGAGAAACATGCCAAGACACATATTAATCAAACTGTCAAAAATTAAATATAAAGAAAACATATTAAAAGCAGCAAGGGAAAAGCAACAAATAATATACAAGGGAACACCCATAAGGGTAACAGCTGAACCTTCAGCAGAAATTCTGTAAGCCAGAAGGGAGTGGCAGGACATATTTAAAGTGATGAAAATGAAAACCCTACACTTAAGATTACCCAGCAAAGACCTCATTCAGATTCATTGGAGGAATTAAAACTTATACAG
Organism: Balaenoptera acutorostrata; assembly: GCF_949987535.1. Classification (NCBI taxonomy): domain Eukaryota; kingdom Metazoa; phylum Chordata; class Mammalia; order Artiodactyla; family Balaenopteridae; genus Balaenoptera; species Balaenoptera acutorostrata. The sequence goes on along the minus strand of NC_080085.1, from coordinate 56,212,680 downwards.
AAAAGCAAAAGCTAAGAGAATTCAGAACCACCCAACCAGCTTTACAACAAATGCTAAAGGAACTTCTCTGGGCAGGAAACACAAGAGAAGTAAAGGAACTACAATAAAAAACCCAAAACAATTAAGAAAATGGTAATAGGAACATACGTATCAATAATTACATTAAATGTAAAGGGATTAAATGCTCCAAACGAAAAACATAGACTGGCTGAATGGATACAACAATGAGACCCGTATATATGCTGTCTACAAGAGACTCACTTCAGACCTAGGGACACATACAAACTGAAAGTGAGGGTATGGAAACATATTCCATGCAAATGGGAATCAAAAGAAAGCAGGAGTAGCATTTCTCATATCAGGCAAAATAGACTTTAAAACAAAGAGTATTACAAGAGACAAAGAAGGACACTACATAATGATCAAGGGATCAATCCAAGAAGAAGATATAACAGTTGTAAAAGTTATGCACCCAACATAGGAGCACCTCAATACAAAGGCAAATGATAACAGCCATAAAAGGTGAACTCGACAGTAACACAATAATACTAGGGGATTTTAACACTCCACTTTGACCAATGGACAGATCATCCAAAATGAAAATGAGTAAGGAGACACAAGCCTTAAATGACACGTTAAACAATATGGACTTAATTGATATTTATAGGACATTCCATCCAAAGACAACAGAATAAATTTTCTTTTCAAGTGCTCATAAAACATTCTCCTGGGTAGGTCATATCTTGGGTCACAAATCAAGCCTTGGGAAATTTAAGAAAATTGAAATCATATCAACTATCTTTTCTGATCACAATGCTATGAGACTAGAAGTCAATTACAGGAAAATAACTGTAAAAAAATAAAAACAGGGTGAGAGGGAGGGAGACGCAAGAGGGAAGAGATATAGGAACATATGCATATGTATAACTGATTCACTTTGTTATAAAGCAGAAACTAACACACCATTGTAAAGCAATTGTACTCCTATAAAGATGTTAAAAAGAAAACAAACAAAAAAAAAAAATAAAAACACATGGAGGCTAAACAATACTCTACTAAATAGGCAAGAGATCACTGAACATCAAAGGGGAAATCAAAAAATTCCTAGAAAAACGGCAAAGAAAACACGACGACCCAAATCCTATAGGATGCAGCAAAAGCAGTTCTATGAGGGAAGTTTATAGTAATAAAATCTTACCTCAACAAACAAGAAAAATCTCAAATAAAAAAACCTAACCCTACACTTCAACAATGAGAGAAAGGAGAAAAAAAAAAAAACCCAAAGTTAGCAGAAGGAAAGAAGTCATAATGATCAGATCAGAAATAAATGAAAAAGAAATGAAGAAAATGATAGCAAAGATCAATAAAACTAAAAGCTGGTTATTTGAGATGATAAACAAAATTGATAAACCATTAGCCAGACTCATCAAGAAAAAAAGGGAGACGATTCAAGTCAATAGAATTAGAAATGAAAAAGGAGAAGAAACAACTGTCACTGTAAAAATGCCAAGTATCATGAGAGATTACTACAAGCAACCATATGCCAATAAAATGGAAATCCTGTAAGAAATGGACAAATTCTTAGAAAAGCACAACTTCCGAATCTGAACCAGGAAGAAATAGAAAATATAAATGGACCAATCATAAGCACTGAAATTGAAACCGATTAAAAATTTTCCAAAGGACAAAAGCCCAGGACCAGATGGCTTCACAGGCGAATTCTATCAAACATTTAGAAAAGAGCTGACTCCTATCCTTCCCAAACTCTTCCAAAATATAGCAGAGGGAGGAACACTCCCAAACTCATTCAACAAGGCCACCATCACCCTGATACCAAAACCAGAGAAAGATGTCACAAGAAAAGAAACTACAGGCCAATATCCCTGTTAAACATAGATGCAAAAATCCTCAACAAAATACTAGCAAGCAGAATCCAACAGCACAATAAAAGGATCATACACCATGACCAAGTGGGGTTTAGCCCAGGAATGCAAGGATTCTTCAATGTATGCAAATCAGTCAATGTGATACACCATATTAACAAACTGAAGGGTAAAAATACTGTGATAATCTCAGTAGATGCCAAAAACCTTTTGACAGAATTCCACACCCAATTGTGATAAAAAATTCTCCAGAAAGTAGGCATAGATGGAACTTACCTCAATATAATACAGGCCATATATGACAACCCCTCAGCCAGCATCATTCTCAGGGTTGAAAAACTGAAACCATTTCCAGTAAGATCAGGAACAAGATAAGGTTGCCCACTCTCACCACTGATTTTCAACATAGTTTTGGAAAATTTTAGACACAGCAATCAGAGATGAAAAAGAAATAAAAGGAATCCAATCCGGAAAAGAAGAAGTAAAACTGTCACTGTTAGCAGACGGCATGACACTATACATAGAGAATTCTAAAGATATTACCAGATAACTACTAGAGCTAATCAGTGAATTTGGTAAAGTAGCAGGATACAAAATTAATACACAGAAATCTCTTGTATTTCTATACAATAATGATGAAAAATATGAAACAGAAATTAAGGAACTATTCCCATTTACCATTGCAACAAAAAGAATAAAATACCTAGGAATAAACCTACCTAAGGAGACAAAAGACCTGTATGCAGAAAACTATAAGACACTGATGAAAGAAATTAAAGATGACATAAATAGGTGGAGAGATATACCATGTTCTTGGATTGGAAGAATCAACGTTGTGAAAATGACTATACTACCCAAAGCAATCTACAGATTCAATGCAATCCCTATCAAGCTACCAGTAGCATTTTTTGCAGAACTAGAAGAAAAAATTCACAATTTGTATGGAACCTCAAATGACCCTGTAGAGCCATAGCAATCTTGAGCAAGAAAACGGAGCTGGAGGAAGTAGGCTCCCTGACTTTAGACTATATTCTAAAGCTCCAGTAATCAAGGCAGTATGGTACTGGTACAAAAACAGAAATATAGATCAATGGAACAGGATAGAAAGCCCAGAGAGAAACTGATGCACCCGTGGTCACCTTACTTTTGATTAAGGAGGCAAGAATATAGAATGGAGAAAAGACAGCCTCTTCAATAAGTGGTGCTTGGAAAACTGGACAGTAAAGGTAAAAGATTGAAATTAGAACACTCCCTAACACCATACACACAAAAATATTCAAAATGGATTAAAAAGACCTAAATGTAAGTCCAGACACTATAAAAGTATTATAGGAAAACATAGGCAGAACACTCTATGATATAAATCACAGCAAGATCCTTTTTGACGCACCTCTTAGAGAAATGGAAATAAAAACAAAAATAAACAAATGGGACCTAATGAAACTTAAAAGCTTTTGCACAACAAAGGCAACTACAAACAAGACAAAAAGACAACCCTCAGAATGGGAGAAAATATTTGCAAATGAAGCAACTGACAAAGGATTAATCTCCAAAATATACCAGCAGCTCATGTAGCTCAATATCCAAAAAACAAAGAACCCAATCCAAAAATGGGCAGAAGACCTAAACAGACATTTCTCCAAAGAAGATATACAGATTGCCAACAAACACATGGAAGGGTGCTCAACATCACTAATTATTAGAGAAATGCAAATCAAAACCACAATGAGGTATCACCTCACACCAGTCAGAATGGCCATCATCAAAAAAGTCTACAAACAATAACTGCTAGAGAGGGTGTGGAGACACGGGAACCCTCTTGCACTGTTGGTGGGAATGTAAATTGATACAGCCACTATAGAGGACAGTATGGATGTTCCTTAAAAATCTAAAAGTAGAACTACCATATGACCCAGCAATCCCACTACTGGGCATATACCCTGAGAAAAGCATAATTTAAGAAGAGTCATGTACCACAATATTCATTGCCACACTATTTTAATTAGCCAGGACATGGAAGCAACCTAAGTGTCCATTGAGAGATGAATGGATAAAGAAGATGTGGCACATATATACAATGGAATATTACTCAGCCATAAAAGGGAATGAAATTGAGTTATTTGTAGTGAGGTGGATAGACCTAGAGTCTGTCATACAGGGTGAAGTAAGTCAGAAAGAGAAAAGCAAATACCGTATGCTAACACATATATATGGAATCTAAAAAAAAAAAAAAGTTCTGATGAACCTAGGGGCAGGACAGGATAAAGACGCAGACGTAGAGAATGGACTTGAGGACATGGTGAGGGGAAGGGTAATCTGGGGCGAAGTGAGAGTGTGGCATGGACATATATACACTACCAAATGTAAAATAGATAGCTAGTGGCAAGCAGCCGTATAGTACAGGGAGACCAGCTCGGTGCTCTGTGACCACCTTAAGGGGTGGGATAGGGACGGTGTGAGAGAGACGTAAGAGGGAGGTGATATAGTGATATGTGTCTACATGTAGCTGATTCACGTTGTTATACAGTACAAACCTACACAGTCATGTGAAGCAATTTCACTAAAATAAAGATGTTTAAACAAATAAAGAAAAAATATTAAAAAAATAAAAAATACTTTATAATCTCAAAAATTGCATGAGAAACATTAGACAAATTTCAACACCCATTAATGATAAAAACTCTCTGTAAACTAAAAAAAATTAAACTTCTTTAATATGATCAACAACATCCTGAAAATTCTACTTTAGATTAATACATTATATTAAGAATAAATTCTTCTTACCTTAGATCTGGAACAAGGAAAAAATGTCTGTTTTCATAATTTTTATTCAACTTCATACTGAACATTCTAGGTAGTTCAATAAGTCAAGTGTTATGGACTAAATATTTGTGTCCCCCAAATTCATATGTTGAAGTCCTAGACTCCAGTGTGCTTATATTTGCAGAGGGGACCTATAAGGAAGTAATAAAATGTGGTCATAAAATAATGTTTTTAAGGGCATTTTGGAGGAAAGAAATAGTGCTGCAAGCTAGAGAGGGCTCTATGGAGACTCTGGCCACCCTGGTTTTGCCTGGTTACTCTAGGACTGAGTGTGTCACTATATTGGCACACCTGTAACTTATTAAGAACATACAAACATGCTAGAACATATCACTTTGGAAATTATACTATATACCCTTGGAATTTATGCTCATAAATGCTTTTTGAGCTCAATTTCCATATAGGAATACCTTTATTGTTAATATGGGTAGGAATTACAGATTGACCTGTCTTTTTTTCCATATTGGATCATAAATCCCATGAATGAAATCTCAAGAATGCAGAACTTATCTTAACTCCTAGCCTTTGGTTATCTAATAGGGAAAAAAGGTTACTCTTCTCTCATACTGTGATTATCTAGGATCAGAAGGTCCCTAAGATCCCCTAATCCAAAGTTTTTTTTTATATCTTGAATTCCTCCATCTGTCTCCCTCACTATTGCTTAAGGATGGATATCCCTGCTCAAACACTTCTGGGGAGGTGTATCTTCCCTTCTCTGTATTCCTTCTCACCATAAATTTCCAGTTTGATTTTCATGCTCCTCCTGATTTCAGGCCTGCTTGTCTCAACTTAGGTTCTCCTGGATCTGGGATGCTCTGCTGAACCTACTGGATCACAGTATTATAGACATATATGGTTAGGTGACTGAAAAAATGCACAATGTAAAAGTTGAGAATTATGTTTTATTTGGCAGACATACTGAGGGCTTAAGCCCAGGAGACAGCCTCTCAGATAGCTCTGAGTGACTGTTCCAAAGAGGTAAAGGAGGAGCCAGGATGTATAGGAGTTTTTGCAACTAAAAACAGGTAGTCAGAACATCAAAAAATTACTGTTAATTAAAGAAAAAACAGACATCACAAGTTAATGCATTTAGCAGTTTTCTGTGTATGGGAAGATGCAAGAGTCTGGGCTCATTGAAATCATTCCTTTGATATGTATCTTAACTATCTAGGGCCAGTAACCTGTTTCTATCCATCCTGAATCCCCTCAGGATGCACAGTTGGGAATGACTGCAATGGCTGATAGCTTGATGGCTGCAATATCCTTTGTTTACTGACAAGGCAGGTGACATTCTTTGTCCACAGGGTTCATTTGAGGCTTTCAGAAATCTACTTAGATTTTTCCAGTCCTCTTATGGAATTATTTGCTTTGTTTCTTTAGTCCCTTAAATTCTCATAAACTGGAAGTTATTTTTAAAGCTGTGATGGATTCAAGGTAAATACTTTTGGCTGGAATACATCATAAGAAATGTAACTTTATATTACATCACATTAGTAGTAGATTTTCCAGTATGGTTTCTCCTTTAAAAGGTATTTAGATTTTCCAGTCCTCTGTGAAGCTTTTGCTTAACACACTTAGGCAGCTCTAACCTTTCTGTTCTCTATCTTCTCATAGTTCTCATTACCAAGGCATTTAAATGCAGGAACTAAATAGAGGGCATCATTCTTTGTTTACTTACTTATCTTTAATTAGCCTATGAATGAACCCATGGAGGAAAGGGTTCATCTTTGCAACCTCAGAATCTAGCACAGAACCTCACACAGAACAGATGATTAGGAAAGTGTTTGATGAGTTAGTGGAAGGAAGGAAGGAAGGAAGGAAGGAAGGAAGGAAGAAAGAAAGAAAGAAAGAAAGAAAGAAAGAAAGAAAGAAAGAAAGAAAGAAAAGGAAGGAAGGAAGGAAGGAAGGAAGGAAGGAAGAAAGAAAGAGGGAGGGAGGGAGAGAGGAAGGAAGGAAGGAAGGAGAGAGAGAGAAAAAACAGTTTCAAAGACGATTGATATTAGGTAGCAAAAGTATAACAAAGAGGTTATGCAGGGTATGAGTAAGTGGCTAGGGATATCTTCATTGCATGCTGCAACCTATTACTAAAATAAGACACAACCACAAACATCTATTTTTACCCAAAGCATCTGCATGAAAACAAAGCATGGACCCTGTGACCTAAAAGACTAACACCACTGACAACTTATCTTTTTGTTTTATGATCCAAAGACAGCTTCTTAATCCTGGCTGCATGTAGACTTCCCTGGGGAGCTTTAAAATAATGATTCTGGAGCACAGTCTAGAGTAATTAAAACATAGTCTCTGAGGGTGGATTTTAAAAAACTAGTGTTTTTTTACCAAAGCAGTGAAGAGACAATACAGGAAGTTAGAAGGTACAGATTTTTTTAAACCAAAATAAAATCACATTGAATATGCTACCTTGTAATCCACCTTGTTTTCAATTAACAATTTCCTTTCCTTTTTGTATCATTTTTTTTGTTTTATCTAATATCAAACTCCCCTATTTGTCCTAAATACATCCTTTGTAATTGTTTTTTTTTTTGTATTTTTTTTGTAATTGGTTTTAAAGTTTGTCCCAGCATTTTACTTTGATTGCTTTCTTATGCTATCATTTGGTTTATTTCTCTAGCTCCTTAAATTCCCATAAACTAGAAGATATTTCTAAAGGCCTGATCTATTCAAGGTAAGTACTTTTGACAGAAATGCATCACAGGAAATGCAAGTTTATTACATCACCTTAGTAGACACTTAGATGGATGATGAAATGGACATTGTTTAGAAGTACTTAGGTGTTTCTAATGTGAAGCCAAGATTATGGACCACTGCTTTCACTCTAACCAAGGTGCACAAATGAACACAGTCACATACCAGTTCAAACAGGTGTAACCCAAACAGAAGATTTACTGTATTTTTGCATTGATCTGCACTCATTTTACTACCAGAGAAATGACAAAGTGGTCTCCTTTAAACATGGTCTTCTTTTTTTAAAGTTCGTTCTATTCTTATTTCTCCCTAAGACTTTACCTAGAGTGAGCCATCATGTCATTATGGTCTTAATGAGCTATGCACAAAACAAAATATTCTTTATTGCAAAGAGTATATGTTCTATAAATCTTAGAACTATGAAAGTCTGCAGTTTGGCTCAGATTAACAGCCGTGTCTGGATTCTCTACTTATTCACATATTCTATTTAATAATTTAAACACTCCTTCATTCACTCATGTATGCATTCAACAGTACTTGAACATTTACATGTGCCTTGGATTATGCTAAATTTGGGACAATCCTAGTCCTCTGGTCTTAGAAAATATACAGTAACTTCCTTCCAGCTTTTCCATCCTCTGAAATTGCTAAGTTTCTTGTGAATGGATCATAGACCTAAACATAAAACCCAGAACCATAAAAGTTCTAGGAAATGAAAACAACCCAATAAAATTTCAGATAAATGAGGAACTCAATCAAAGGAGAAAAGGTGAGACAGGGACAAGATCAAAGGAACAAAGGAAGAAGAATAGGAAATGAGGGAAAGAAAGAAGGAAAAAGAGGCTAGGAAAGGTCAGAGAATGAGAAAGCTTTCAATTTGTCTTGGGATGTAGTTCTACTGGTTTAGGACAAAGGTCCTTATCTATCTGGAAAGAAAAACCCTGAGTGGTGGACTCATGAAAGCCAAATGTGTACAAGCATGAAGGACATGGACAGTGCAAGGGCAACTGTGAGACCCACTTGATAAATTATGATTACACTAAAAATAACTAACTTCTCTACACCATACTTACATAAGTGGACTATTTTGAGGCACAACACCTTAATAAAGCAACTACAATTGTTGAATCCATACTGTGTATGTGTCTGGCACCGCGGTGATGTTTCATATGCATTATCTCATTTAATTCTCCCCCAAACCCTCTGAAGTAGGTACCATCATCATTCCCATATTACAAATGGTGAAATTGAATTGAGGCTTAGAGAGGTTATATAAGTTGCCCATGGTCACATAGCTGGTAAGTGGCTAAACAAAAATTCTATTTCAGGCCTGTGTCACTCTGAATTTCATGCTTTTTTGTTCCACAAAGACAGACTATACATTATACCCATGACTGTCAATTATAGAAAGCATATAAGTGTCCAAAACAATCTTAATTCCAGATGTAAAAGCAATTTGTAACTTTTAAAACAATTATAATAAATGGCATATGGGAGAAGGGTGGGAGGACTGACATTTATTAATCATATACTGTGTCTATCCCTATGCTAGGGACTTTGCATAAGTCTCATTTAATCTTTACAGCAAATATATAAGATAAGATTATTATATTAATTTAATAGATGAGCTAACTGAGGCTCAGAATGATTAAGTACCTTCCTGAGGATTAAGCAGAATTTTTGCCTTACTCCTAATACCATGTGCTTTGCACTGTACCATATGTGTGCATTCATTTTTCTATGTTCATATTAAACTATTAAATTATATAGCTTGATAATTTAAATCACTTTTAAATTTACATATAGTAAAAAAAAATACACTTTTGGTGTTCAGTAACATGAATTTGGACAAATACATAATTATAAATCACAACCAGGATCAAAATAGGGAATATTTCCATCACCCAAAAGAATGCAATCTTCTGTAATAAAACCCCCACCTGACCACTAACCCCAGGAAACAACTGACCTACCTGTTTTCTGTTCCTATAATTTTTCATGTTCCAGAACGGAACTGTATCACCTTTTTGTCTGTCTCCTTTCATTTAACATAATTCACTTGAACTTCATCCATGTTGTTACATGTATCAGTAGTTTTCTCCTTTTTTTTTTGCTGAGTAGCATTCCACTGTATAGGTATACTACAATTTGTGTAACCATTCATCTATTTATGGACATTGAAGTTGTTTCCAATTTCTTTAATATTACAAATGAAACTGTGTTCATTCATTTACCAGTCTTTGTATGGACATATAGTTTCTTTTCTCTTTAGTATTTCCCTAGAAGTGGAATGACTGGATGACATGGTAAGTGTATATTTAACTTTATAAAGAACTGCCAAACCGAATTCAAAGTGGCTACACCATTTTACATTCCCATCAGCAATGTACAATACAATTTCAGTTGCTTCACATAGTCTTTAGCACTAGGTATTGTCAGCTTTCTTTTGCTTTTTAATTTTAGTAATTCTAAAAGGTGTTTATTGGCAATTCATTGTACTTTTAATTTGAATTTACCTAATCAATAATGATATTGAGCATTTTTCTATGGTGCTGCTTTGCCATATATATATCTGCTTTAGTGAAGTCTCTATCCATATCTTTTGTCCACTTTTGATGAGATATTTTTTACTGTTGAGTTTTTTAAATTTAAATTTTTATTGAAGTATAGTTGATTTACAATGTTATGTTAATTTCTGCTGTACAGCAAAGTGACTCAATTATACACATATATACATTCTTTTTTATATTCTTTTCCTTTATGATTTGTCCCAGGATATTGAATATAGCTCCCTGTGCTATACATTAGGACCTTGTTGTTTACCCATTGTATATGTAATAGTTTTCATCTACTAACCCCAAACTCCCAGTCCATCCCTCCCCACTTCCCCTTCCCCTTGGCAACCACAAGTCTGTTCTCTATGTCTGTGAATCTGTTTCTGTTTCATAGATAGGCTCCTTTGCACCATATTTTAGATTCCACATGTAAGTAATATCATATGGTATTTGTCTTTCTCTTTCTGAGTTACTTCACATAGTATGATAATCTCTAATTTTATCCATGTGGCTGCAAATGGCATTATTTTGTTCTTTTTTATGGCTGAGAAGTATTCCATTGTATATATGTACCATATCTTCTTTATCCATTCATCTGTTAATGGACATTTAAGCTGTTTCCATGTCATGGCTATTGTGAAGAGTGCTGCTGTGAACATAGGCATGCATGTATCTTTTTGAATTATAGTTTTGTCTGGATATATGCCCAGGAGTGGGATTGCTGGATCATATGCTAATTCTATTTTTAGTTTTCTGAGGAACCTCCATACTGTTTTCCATAGTGGCTGCACCAACTTACATTCCCACCAACGTGTAGGAGGGTTCCCTTTTCTCCACACCCCCTCCATCATTTGTTATTTGTAGACTTTTTAATGATGGCCATTCTGACCAGTGTGAGGTGGTACCTCATTGCAATTTTGATTTGCGTTTCTCTAATAATTAGCGATGTTAAGCATCTTTTCATGTGCCTCTTTGCCATCTGTGGGTCTTCTCTGGAAAAATGTCTATTTAGGTCTTCTACCCATTTTTCCATTGTGTAGTTTGGTTTTTTGTTGTTGAGTTGTATGAGGTCTTTATATATTTTGGAAATTAATCCTTGTCAGTTGCATCATTTGCAAGTATTTTCTCCCATTCTGTAGGTTATTTTTCATTTTGTTTATGGTTTCCTTTGCTGTGCAAAAGCTTGTAACTTTGATTAGGTCCCATTTGTTTATTTTTGTTTTTATTTCTATTGCCTTGGGAGACTGACATAAGACAACATTGGTATGATTTATGTCAGAGAATGTTTTGATTATGATCTCTTCTAGGAGTTTTATGGTGTCTTGTCTTAAATTTAAATCTTTAAACCATTTTGAGTTTACTTTTGTTCATGATGTGAGGGTGTGTTCTAACTTTATTGATTTACATGTGGCTGTCCAACTTTCCCAGAACCACTTGCTAAAGAGACTGTTTTTTTTTTTTTCATTTTGTATTCTTGCCTCCTTTATCAAAGATTAATTGGCTGTAAGTGTGTAGGTTTATTTCTGGGTTCTCTATTCTGTTCCATTGATCCATATGTCTGTTTTTGTGCCAGTACCACACTGTTTTGATTACTGTAGCATTGTAGTATTGTCTGAAGTCTGGGAGAGTTATGCCTCCAGCTTTGTTCTTTTTCCTCAGGATTGCTTTGACAATTCTGGGTCTTTTATGGTTCCGTATAAATTTTAAGATTACTTGTTCTAGTTCTGTGAAAAATATTACGGGTGATTTGATAGGGATCACATTAAATCTGTAGATTGCTTTGGGTAGTATTGCCATTTTAACAATATTAATTTTTCCATTCAAAGTGCATGGGATATCTTTCTATTTCTTTGAATAATCTTTAATTTCCTTTATTAATGTTTTATAGTTCTCAGTACATAAGTCTTTCAACTTTGGTTAGGTTGAATTTTGAGAGATTAAAAATAATAATATTCTGCATACAGGTTCTTTGTCATTTAATTTGTAAGTATTTTCTCACAGTCTGTGGCTTGTCTTTTTATTGTCCTAATAGTTCCCCTGGCCACTGAACAAAAGCTTTTCATTTTAATGAAGTACAGTTTATCAGAGTTTTCTTTAATGGATCTCACTTGTGTTTATTTTAATGAATCTTTGTCTAAATTAAGGTCACAACTATTTTTCTATATTTTTCTAGACATTTTACAGTTTGCTTTTTACAAATAACTTTATGACTGTCTTACCTTTCAATTATTTTTAGATGCAAAATTTGGGTCAATATTTTTTGTTTTGTTTTGTTTTTCCTTACATGTGTACACCTAATTGTTCCAACACCATTTGTTGAAAAGGCTATTTTTTCTCCATAGAATTGTCTTTGAACCTTTATCAAAATCAATTTACATATATGCACAAGTTTATTTCTATGACCTTCAATCTGTTCTATTGATTTGTGTATTTATCCTTTCACTAATACCATACAGTCTTGATTGCTGTAATGTGTCTTTCATATTTCTTTTTATTTTTCAAAATCATTTGGGTGATTCTAGTTCCTTTGCCTCTCCACTTGAAATTTAGAAAGTCTGTATTAGGTATAAAATTTCTGCTGGACTTTTTGAATAGAGTAACAGTGATTCTATAGAATAGTTTGAGAAGAATTTGCATCTTAACAATTTTGATCTCTTGATTGATTTAGGTCTTTGATTTTTTATCACTGTTTTGTAGTTTTCAGCATATGGGCATCATGTATTCTGTTAGATATATATATATATTTATTTATTTTCATTATTTTGCTGTGTGCATTTTCACCTTCTTTTTTAAAACATCTTTATTGGAGTATAGTTGCTCTACAATGGTGTGTTAGTTTCTGCTTTATAACAAAGTGAATCAGTTACACATATACATATATCCCCATATCTCTTCTCTCTTGTGTCTCCCTCCCTCCCACCCTCCCTATCCCACCCCTCTAGGTGGTCATAAAGCACTGAGCTGACCTCCCTGTGCTATGCAGCTGCTTCCCACTAGCTATCTATTTTACATTTTGTAGTGTATATATGTCCATGCCACTCTCTCACTTTGTCCCAGCTTACCCTTCCCCCTCCCCATATCCTCAAGTCCAGACCTATTAGAGAATGGACTTAGATATATATTTAAATATTTTATGTTTTAAGTGTTATTAAAAATGATATTGTTTTAAATTTATTTTTCCAACTTTTCATTGTTAGTATATCAAAATGAAATTGATTTTTGCATATTGACCTTGTATTCTGTGAACTTGCTAAACTAACTTTTTAATTTTAGAAACTTTTTGTAAATTCCTTGGGGGGTTATAAGTAGACAATCATGATGTCTACAAATACAGAAAATATATTTCTTTATTTCCTAATTTTTGCTTTTTAATTTTTTTCTTGTCTTATGGCACTGGGTAGGACCTACAGTGTGATGTTGAAAAGGATTGGTGAGATCAGACATCCTCACCTTTCCTACCCTAAGGAAAAAATGCATTCAGATTTTACCATTAAGTTTAATATTAGTTATAGCAGTTTTTTGTGATGTCTTTGGCTGGTTTTGGTATCACGGTAATGCTGGCCACATTAAATGAGTTATGAAGTGTTCTTCAATCTTCTGGATGAGATTGTGTAAGCCAGTATTATTTTTTCCTTAATTTTTGGTGGAATTTACTACATAAGACAACTGGACCTGGGTTTAAGGTTTTAATCACAAATTCATTTTCTTTAATATATTTAGGACTATTTCAGGTTAACTAAGTATTGTTGAGTGAGTTTTGGTAACATGTGTGTTACAATGAATTCGTCCATTTTGTCTAAGTTGTAACTTAATGTTCCTTTTTCCCTGACTCCTTGTCAACGCTTGTCACTTGTCTTTTGGATAGTAGTCTTTCTAACAAGTGTGAGGTAATACGTCATTGTGGTTTTGATTTACAGTTCCCTGACAATTAGTGATGTTGAGTATGTTTTCATGTAACTATTGGCCTTTTTTATGTGTTCTTTGGGGGAAAAAAATCTATTCATGTCTTTTGCCCATTTTAAATTGGATTCTTATTTTTTTTAAAAAAACTTTTTATTTAGTTAGTTTTCTCTATTTCTTTTCTAATTTCCATTTCATTGATTTCTGCTATCTTTACTGTTTGCTTCTTTCTGCTTACTTTGGGTTTAATTTGCTCTCCTTTTCTTAGTTTCTAAAGATGGAAGCTTTGAATCATTGATTTGTGACTTTCTTTACTAATATAACCAATCAGTGCTATAAATTTTCTTCTAAGCAATGTTTTAGATGCATCTCACCTAGGGATGATTTTGAGGACCTAGACAAGGCTGTGTTGAGTATTTGGAACCAACACAGATTCACTATTATAAACACAGCAGACTAACCACATTACATACAAACACTATTTTCAGCCACAAGGTCCTGTGTTTAGGATAGCATGTCAAGAGAGGCTACAGAAGTTTATAATAAGTTGAAGTATAATCAATTCCTAACTTTGGTTTGACCACTTAGTGATTTCTACATTCTCTCTCACCTCTTCTTCTACAGTGATTCTATTGGTTCCCAGCCTTCACCACTCACTGGCTAATAGTTTGAGCAACCTTTCCAAGAATGAAAACATATGGTATAATACACATATTAACTGATTTCAATTAATATGGAGCATGTCCACTATAGCCTATCTCTCCCACTGACTACAACTTATAACTCTGGATGAAATACAAAAACTACTACTACCTGGAGTGCAATACTTTGGAGAAGGTACTAATACAGGTATAAGTTTCCCATATTTTACCTTTTTGCTCAGGTGGCTTTTACTGGAGAATGGACTCCAATCATGGAATTTTGCATTAGCAGCAGAGACACAACTAAAATTCTGATATAAATTACATCTTTTTGGTCAGAGTAAAGGGGGCTGGTAAAGAGAGTTCCTATTCCTAAGAATTCAGGGAAATCAGGTATGGAAAGTACCAAGCACAGTGTCCATAACATAGTAAGTATTCACAACATGTGTATTCTTTCCCACAATTTCCTTCAGTACCCTATAGCCTGCCTCAGACAGCCCATATTTTGAGTGTTTACATATTGTATTATCTAACACAGGCTTTCATCTGGCCTAAGTAGGAGGTATACATCCTTCTTGTCAGTCTTACTTGGAACCACCCTAGAGAGTACTTAGCATTTTTGTCAGCCTCAGCTCAATGCAGGCGCCAGTTTCTGGAGGCTGTTCCAACATCTCTGTACTCCCTCTTACATTCATCCCTGCTTACACACTCCTCTCTTTACAACTCTTGTTCACATCCTTTGAAAACGTAGGCTTAGTAAAGAGCTTGCAGGGAAGCCTCCTTAATCCCTGGTTCTTTTATGTACCCCCTTTCTTTTCTTTTTGCTCAGAGCCATTTGCAATTATATGGACATAATTGTTATTTCTGGCAGCATCCCAATCCCTTGAAGTCATCTTACTAACTATTCTCTAACTTTGTTTTTCTCTTTTAACTTTTCTATTACTTAAAATACATAACATTGTTTCCTGAATTTATTTTAAAAGAAGGATATCATTAATAATATCATTAATCCCACTAGTCTAAGACAATTCTTTTAACAGGAACTATTTCTGATTGTTCCCTATAGCCATAGTCCCTGGTACACTATGTGGCACAAAGAAAGCAGAAAACAAAATGTTTGTGAAAATAAGGAATGAGATATTTACTGAGAATCTACCAGGGACAACTAAGGTCATCCCTAAACTTTACCTTTTATTCTTTGCCTTAGATAACTCTTCCTACAGAGCAGTAATAACACTCTACAGACAATTTTGTTTTCTGCTTTTTCACTTAATTTAACACAAGCTTTTTCTACATTTCTATAAATTTCATAGTCATATTTACTGGCTGCCTAGTATTTCATTGAGTGAATGTAGCATAATTTATTTAACTATTCTCCAATTGTTGATCATTTAGACTATACCCACATTTTCAGTTATTCACAATGGTACAGTGAACATTTTATAACTTTGCTGAACATTGCTCATACCTTTTCATTTTCATTTGATGAATTCATCATGATGAATTCATAAGAGTAGGATTTCTGAATCAAAGGGTTTCAACATTTTTATGAGTTTTCATATCTATAGTTTTCATATCTATATTTCTTTGTCCATGTTGATATTTTATCTGAATTAAAGAAAAAATTCTTATCCAAAGACTCTAGCAGATGTTTGACTACCTAGCCATCATCATTCAGGCTATAAGCAGTGGTGTGATGGTAAATGTTTAACAACCAATTCTCTGGAAAATTTGTAGTATATATCATTTTTCATGGTGAAAGTACTCCCACTGAAATTGAAATGGCCAATTTCAAACTATCAATGTAAAATCATTGAACACAGTGTTAGAAAGAGATGTATACAATTAACAGCTCTCATGAGTCAGCACAAGTAGCTTCAGCATGCCAGTGTTATAAGGCACTCTTAACAGAATATGGTTTCGGGGGTCTGGGCAAGATGGCGGAAGAGTAAGACGTGGAGATCACCTTTCTCCCCACAGATACATCACAAATACATCTACACGTGGAACTGCTCCTATAGAACATGACTGAACGCTGGCAGAAAATGTCAGACCTCCCAAAAGGCAAGAAACTCCTCAGATACCTGGTTAGGGCAAAAGAAAAAAGAAAAAACAGAGACAAAAGAATAATGATGGGACCTACAACAGTGGGAGGGAGCTGTGAAGGAGGAAAGGTTTCCACACACTAGAAGCCCCTTCACGGGCGGAGACTACAGGAGGCAGAGGGGGGATGCTTCAGAGCCATGGAGGAGAGCGCACCCACAGGGGTGCAGAGGGCAAAGCAGAGAGATTCCCGCACAGAGGATTGGTGCCGATCAGCACTCACCAGCCTGAGACACTTGTCTGCTCACCCGCCGGGGTGGGAGGGGGCTGGGAGCTGAGTCTCGGGCTTAGGTTGGATTGCAGGGAGAGGACTGGGGTTGGCGGCGTGAACACAGCCTGAAGGGGTTAGCACACCACAGCTAGCCGGGAGGGAGTCCGGGAAAAAGTCTGGGCTGCCGAAAAGGCAAGAGACTTTTTCTTGCCTCTTTGTTTCCTGGTGCGCGAGGAGAGGGGATTCAGAGCACCGCATAAACGAGTTCCAGAGACAGGCACGAGCCGCGGCTATCAGTGCAGACCACAAAGACGGGCATGAGATGATAAGGCTGCTGCTGCCGCCACTAAGAACCCTGTGTGCAAGCACAGGTCACTATCCACACCACCCCTCCAGGGAGCCTGTGCAGTCCGCCACTGCCAGGGTCCCATGATCCAGGGACAACTTCCCCGGGAGAATGCACGGCGTGCCTCAGGCTGCTGCAATGTCATGCTGGCCTCTGCCACTGCAGGCTCGCCCGGCATCCGTACCCCTCCCTACCCCCGGCCTGAGTGAGCCAGAGCCCCCGAATAAGCTGCTCCTTTAACCCTGTCCTGTCTGAGCGAAGAACAGACGCCCTCAGGCGACCTACATGCAGAGGCAGGGCCAAATCAAAAGCTGAACCCCGGGAGCTGTGCGAACAAAGAAGAGAAACGGAAATTTCTCCCAGCAGCCACAGAAGCAGCAGATTAAAGCTCCACAAAAAACTTGATGTGCCTGCATCTGTTGAATACCTGAATGGACAACGAATCATCCCAAATTGAGGAGGTGGACTTTGGGAGCAGGATATATTATTTTTTCCCCTTTTCCTCTTTTTGTGAGTGTATATGTGTATGCTTCTGTGTGCGATTTGGTCTGTATAGCTTTCCTTTCACCATTTGTCCTAGGGTTCAGGCCGTCCTTTTTTTTTTTTTTTTTTTACTTAAAAAATTTTTTTCCTTAATAAATTTTTTCTTAACAATTTTATTCTTATTTTTTATTTTAAAAAATTAAAATATTTATTTTCTTAATAAATTATTTATTTTTTATTTTACAAAATTAAATTTTTTTCTTAATAAATTTTTCTTAATTTTTTTCTTATTTTTTATTATAATAACTTTATTTGATCTTATCTTACTTTATTTTATATTCTCCTCTTTCTTTCCTTCTTTCTTTCTATTTTTTCTCCCTTTTTTTCTGAGCCGTGTGGATGAAAAGCTCTTAGTGCCCCAGCCAGGCATCAGGGCTGTGCCTCTGAGGTGGGAGAGCAAACTTCAGGACACTGGTCCACAAGAGACCTCACAGCTCCATGAAATACCAAATGGCAAAAATGTCTCAGACATCTCCATCTCAACACCAAGACCCAGATTCACTCAACAACCAGCAAGCTACAGTGCTGGACACCCTATGCCAAACAACCAGCAAGAAATGAACACAGCCCCATCCATTAGCAGAGAGGCTGCCTAAAATCATAATAAGGCCACAGACACCCCAAAACACACCAAGAGATGTGGACGTGCCCACCAGAAAGACAAGATCCAGCCTCATCCACCACAACACAGGCACTAGTCCCCTCCACCAGGAAGCCTACACAACCCACTGAACCAACCTTAGCCCCTGGGGAGAGACACCAAAAACAACAGGAACTACGAACCTGCAGCCTGTGAAAAGGAGACCCCAAACACAGTAAGATAAGCAAAATGAGAAGACAGAAAAACACAGCAGATGAAGGAGCAAGGTAAAAACACACCAGACTTAAAAAATGAAGAGGAAATAGGTAGTCTACCTGAAAAAGAATTCAGAATAATGATAGTAAAGATGATCCAAAATCTTGGAAATAGAATAGAGAAAGTGCAAGAAACATTTAACAAGGACCGAGAAAAACTAAAGAGGAACCAAGCAATGATGAAAAACACAATAAATGAAATTAAAAATACTCTAGAAGTGATCAATAGCAGAATAACGGAAGCAGAAGAACGGAGAAGTGACCTGGAAGATAAAATAGTGGAAATAACTACTGCAGAGCAGAATAAAGTAAAAAGAATGAAAAGAACTGAGGACAGTCTCAGAGACCTCTGGGGCAACATTAAATGCACCAACATTTGAATTATAGGGGTCCCAGAAGAAGAAGAGAAAAAGAAAGGGACTGAGAAAATGTTTGAAG